>NC_134691.1:185412778-185430278 GCF_050947455.1 Rhinoderma darwinii
AGCTCGCAACCTGCCGAGATGGAGGAAGCCTACGAAGACCGGTCGGTCGGTCGGGGCAGAATCGTAAGTCGAGGACCTGTTTAGGGAGAGCCCAACATAGAGCCGAGAAGATGGAGCGCGCTCATCGTCCCTAACCCTTACCAGTAAGGTATCAAGGACCAGGCTTAGGTAATATGGGACAAAGGCAACGGCAACCTCGACAATCCGGGTTAACTGCTCTCACCGGCGGCCCAGCTCGCAACCTGCCGAGATGGAGGACGCCTACGAAGACCGGTCGGTCGGTCGGGGCAGAATCGTAAGTCGAGGACCTGTTTAGAGAGAGCCCAACATAGAGCCGAGAAGATGGAGCGCGCTCATCGTCCCTAACCCTTACCAGTAAGGTATCAAGGACCAGGCTTAGGTAATATGGGACAAAGGCAACGGCAACCTCGACAATCCGGGTTAACTGCTCTCACCGGCGGCCCAGCTCGCAACCTGCCGAGATGGAGGACTCCTACGAAGACCGGTCGGTCGGTCGGGGCAGCATCGTAAGTCGAGGACCTGTTTAGAGAGAGCCCAACATAGAGCCGAGAAGATGGAGCGCGCTCAGTGTCCCTAACCCTTACCAGTAAGGTATCAAGGACCAGGCTTAGGTAATATGGGACAAAGGCAACGGCAACCTCGACAATCCGGGTTAACTGCTCTCACCGGCGGCCCAGCTCGCAACCTGCCGAGATGAAGGATGCCTACGAAGACCGGTCGGTCTTAAGTCGAGGACCTGTTTAGAGAGAGCCCAACATAGAGCCGAGAAGATGGAGCGCGCTCAGCGTCCCTAACCCTTACCAGTAAGGTAACAAGGACCAGGCTTAGGTAATATGGGACAAAGGCAACGGACAACCTCGACAATCCGGGTTAACTGCTCTCTCCGGCGGCCCAGCTCGCAAAGTGCCGAGGAGGACGCCTTTGTCGCCCACGGGGAACCGAGGCCGCTTTCCCGGCGGCTTAGCGGCTCCACATGGGATGGGGCCGCCCCCTCCGGAGAGGGGGGGAGGGAAGCCACCGTGGAGCCGCGTGTGGCTTGCATGCGGGAGCCACGCCGACACTTCCAGCCTCGGGCGAGGCGGAAGACGGCTTTGGACTACTTGCGAGAAACAACCGTGCCCCATGCGCGGGTGCGCCTGGGAGCACCTCGGCTAGAGAGGCCCTTGCGAGCAGCGGACATACGGGGGCGGTCACTGCCTCCCCGTCGTTTAAAGCTTTCTCTCGCGCCTCGGGCTCCGGCGACACCAGCGCACTCTCGGACGCCTTTTAGAGTGATAGAAGCAGCACTGAGCAAACGCACCTCGCGGGAGCGAGAGGTACCGGCGCCCGCCTTAGCAGGACCGCCGGGCTTTTTGGGACACCGGCCGTAGGTGGCCGGGGGCGAAACAGACCCGGACGGTGTGGGAGGAAGACGCGCTCGCCGTAACCGACAGGGCTCCAAAGCACTGCCGAGCGAGTGGTCCCTCCGCCGCCGGGTCGCGGGGAGCCAGATCGATCTGAGGAGTCTTGGACAAATTCCAAAGACTCAAACGGCGCGGGAGCACGTGCTCCTCTCACAGCTTAACGACAGGTGGACGAGGCCGACGAGGACTTCCAGGAGACACCATGAGAGGGCCGGTGCCTATCGCTCACACCCTGGAAGTCACTCTCGGCCACGAACGGTTAGGACTTCCCGCTAGGAAGAACCGTAGGGACTTGGAACACGAAACCAAAATGCCCTCTCACAGGATTTCAGGTGAAGGAGATATTCGCACCCCTAAAAGTGTCACCACCTCAAATACACCGGGGTAAGGTGCCAACTTACCCGGGCTCCTGGAACTGCTGCCCGGCTGAAGCCCAAAATAAAAACCTCATAGGGTTTTTCCTCCAAAACGTCAATGAAGACAGACCTGCCAGCGAGGCCGACGGGGACTTCCAGGAGGCCGGCATGACGTGCCACTACATACCGGTCACACCATGGAAGTCCTTCTCGGGTTGGACCAGGTGCAGCTCCCGCTAGAACGTGCAGCACGTCCTCCTTCACGGTACTCTCGATTGGAGTCGCCAACGTGGCCGAGCTCCTACAACTGCTGGTCGGCCTGGGACTCCAGAAAGAATGTACCAAAGTTCTTTCGTGGAAGTTCAGGTGCAGCGGACCGACCAGCCAATGAGGCCAACGGGGACTTCCAGGAGACACCATGAGAGGGCCGGTGCCTATCGCTCACACCCTGGAAGTCACTCTCGGCCACGAACGGTTAGGACTTCCCGCTAGGAAGAACCGTTGGGACTTGGAACTCAAAACCTAAATGCCCTCTCACAGGATTTCAGGTGAAGGAGATATTCGCACCCCTAAAAGTGTCACCACCTCAAATACACCGGGGTAAGGTGCCAACTTACCCGGGCTCCTGGAACTGCTGCCCGGCTGAAGCCCAAAATAATAACCTCATAGGGTTTTTCCTCCAAAACGTCAATGAAGACAGACCTGCGAGCTAGGCCGACGGGGACTTCCAGGAGGCCGGCATGGCGTGCCACTACATACCGGCCACACCATGGAAGTCATTCTCGGGTTGGACCAGGTGCAGCTCCCGCTAGAACGTGCAGCACGTCCTCCTTCACGGTACTCTCGATTGGAGTCGCCAACGTGGCCGAGCTCCTACAACTGCTGGTCGGCCTGGGACTCCAGAAAGAATGTACCAAAGTTCTTTCGTGGAAGTTCAGGTGCAGCGGACCGACCAGCCAATGAGGCCAACGGGGACTTCCAGGAGACACCATGAGAGGGCCGGTGCCTATCGCTCACACCCTGGAAGTCACTCTCGGCCACGAACGGTTAGGACTTCCCGCTAGGAAGAACCGTAGGGACTTGGAACACGAAACCAAAATGCCCTCTCACAGGATTTCAGGTGAAGGAGATATTCGCACCCCTAAAAGTGTCACCACCTCAAATACACCGGGGTAAGGTGCCAACTTACCCGGGCTCCTGGAACTGCTGCCCGGCTGAAGCCCAAAATAAAAACCTCATAGGGTTTTTCCTCCAAAACGTCAATGAAGACAGACCTGCCAGCGAGGCCGACGGGGACTTCCAGGAGGCCGGCATGACGTGCCACTACATACCGGTCACACCATGGAAGTCCTTCTCGGGTTGGACCAGGTGCAGCTCCCGCTAGAACGTGCAGCACGTCCTCCTTCACGGTACTCTCGATTGGAGTCGCCAACGTGGCCGAGCTCCTACAACTGCTGGTCGGCCTGGGACTCCAGAAAGAATGTACCAAAGTTCTTTCGTGGAAGTTCAGGTGCAGCGGACCGACCAGCCAATGAGGCCAACGGGGACTTCCAGGAGACACCATGAGAGGGCCGGTGCCTATCGCTCACACCCTGGAAGTCACTCTCGGCCACGAACGGTTAGGACTTCCCGCTAGGAAGAACCGTTGGGACTTGGAACTCAAAACCTAAATGCCCTCTCACAGGATTTCAGGTGAAGGAGATATTCGCACCCCTAAAAGTGTCACCACCTCAAATACACCGGGGTAAGGTGCCAACTTACCCGGGCTCCTGGAACTGCTGCCCGGCTGAAGCCCAAAATAATAACCTCATAGGGTTTTTCCTCCAAAACGTCAATGAAGACAGACCTGCGAGCTAGGCCGACGGGGACTTCCAGGAGGCCGGCATGGCGTGCCACTACATACCGGCCACACCATGGAAGTCATTCTCGGGTTGAACCAGGTGCAGCTCCCGCTAGAACGTGCAGCACGTCCTCCTTCACGGTACTCTCGATTGGAGTCGCCAACGTGGCCGAGCTCCTACAACTGCTGGTCGGCCTGGGACTCCGGAAAGAATGTACCAAAGTTCTTTCGTGGAAGTTCAGGTGCAGCGGACCGACCAGCCAATGAGGCCAACGGGGACTTCCAGGAGACACCATGAGAGGGCCGGTGCCTATCGCTCACACCCTGGAAGTCACTCTCGGCCACGAACGGTTAGGACTTCCCGCTAGGAAGAACCGTTGGGACTTGGAACTCAAAACCTAAATGCCCTCTCACAGGATTTCAGGTGAAGGAGATATTCGCACCCCTAAAAGTGTCACCACCTCAAATACACCGGGGTAAGGTGCCAACTTACCCGGGCTCCTGGAACTGCTGCCCGGCTGAAGCCCAAAATAATAACCTCATAGGGTTTTTCCTCCAAAACGTCAATGAAGACAGACCTGCGAGCTAGGCCGACGGGGACTTCCAGGAGGCCGGCATGGCGTGCCACTACATACCGGCCACACCATGGAAGTCATTCTCGGGTTGGACCAGGTGCAGCTCCCGCTAGAACGTGCAGCACGTCCTCCTTCACGGTACTCTCGATTGGAGTCGCCAACGTGGCCGAGCTCCTACAACTGCTGGTCGGCCTGGGACTCCAGAAAGAATGTACCAAAGTTCTTTCGTGGAAGTTCAGGTGCAGCGGACCGACCAGCCAATGAGGCCAACGGGGACTTCCAGGAGACACCATGAGAGGGCCGGTGCCTATCGCTCACACCCTGGAAGTCACTCTCGGCCACGAACGGTTAGGACTTCCCGCTAGGAAGAACCGTTGGGACTTGGAACTCAAAACCTAAATGCCCTCTCACAGGATTTCAGGTGAAGGAGATATTCGCACCCCTAAAAGTGTCACCACCTCAAATACACCGGGGTAAGGTGCCAACTTACCCGGGCTCCTGGAACTGCTGCCCGGCTGAAGCCCAAAATAATAACCTCATAGTGTTTTTCCTCCAAAACGTCAATGAAGACAGACCTGCGAGCTAGGCCGACGGGGACTTCCAGGAGGCCGGCATGGTGTGCCACTACATACCGGCCACACCATGGAAGTCATTCTCGGGTTGGACCAGGTGCAGCTCCCGCTAGAACGTGCAGCACGTCCTCCTTCACGGTACTCTCGATTGGAGTCGCCAACGTGGCCGAGCTCCTACAACTGCTGGTCGGCCTGGGACTCCAGAAAGAATGTACCAAAGTTCTTTCGTGGAAGTTCAGGTGCAGCGGACCGACCAGCCAATGAGGCCAACGGGGACTTCCAGGAGACACCATGAGAGGGCCGGTGCCTATCGCTCACACCCTGGAAGTCACTCTCGGCCACGAACGGTTAGGACTTCCCGCTAGGAAGAACCGTTGGGACTTGGAACTCAAAACCTAAATGCCCTCTCACAGGATTTCAGGTGAAGGAGATATTCGCACCCCTAAAAGTGTCACCACCTCAAATACACCGGGGTAAGGTGCCAACTTACCCGGGCTCCTGGAACTGCTGCCCGGCTGAAGCCCAAAATAATAACCTCATAGGGTTTTTCCTCCAAAACGTCAATGAAGACAGACCTGCGAGCTAGGCCGACGGGGACTTCCAGGAGGCTGGCATGGCGTGCCACTACATACCGGCCACACCATGGAAGTCATTCTCGGGTTGGACCAGGTGCAGCTCCCGCTAGAACGTGCAGCACGTCCTCCTTCACGGTACTCTCGATTGGAGTCGCCAACGTGGCCGAGCTCCTACAACTGCTGGTCGGCCTGGGACTCCAGAAAGAATGTACCAAAGTTCTTTCGTGGAAGTTCAGGTGCAGCGGACCGACCAGCCAATGAGGCCAACGGGGACTTCCAGGAGACACCATGAGAGGGCCGGTGCCTATCGCTCACACCCTGGAAGTCACTCTCGGCCACGAACGGTTAGGACTTCCCGCTAGGAAGAACCGTTGGGACTTGGAACTCAAAACCTAAATGCCCTCTCACAGGATTTCAGGTGAAGGAGATATTCGCACCCCTAAAAGTGTCACCACCTCAAATACACCGGGGTAAGGTGCCAACTTACCCGGGCTCCTGGAACTGCTGCCCGGCTGAAGCCCAAAATAATAACCTCATAGGGTTTTTCCTCCAAAACGTCAATGAAGACAGACCTGCGAGCTAGGCCGACGGGGACTTCCAGGAGGCCGGCATGGCGTGCCACTACATACCGGCCACACCATGGAAGTCATTCTCGGGTTGGACCAGGTGCAGCTCCCGCTAGAACGTGCAGCACGTCCTCCTTCACGGTACTCTCGATTGGAGTCGCCAACGTGGCCGAGCTCCTACAACTGCTGGTCGGCCTGGGACTCCAGAAAGAATGCACCAAAGTTCTTTCGTGGAAGTTCAGGTGCAGCGGACCGACCAGCCAACGAGGCCGACGGGGACTTCCAGGAGACACCATGAGAGGGCCGGTGCCTATCGCTCACACCCTGGAAGTCACTCTCGGCCACGAACGGTTAGGACTTCCCGCTAGGAAGAACCGTTGGGACTTGGAACTCAAAACCTAAATGCCCTCTCACAGGATTTCAGGTGAAGGAGATATTCACACCCCTAAAAGTGTCACCACCTCAAATACACCGGGGTAAGGTGCCAAAGTACCCGGGCTCCTGGAACTGCTGCCCGGCTGAGGCCCAAAATAAAAACCTCATAGGGTTTTTCCTCCAAAACGTCAATGAAGACAGACCTGCCAGCGAGGCCGACGGGGACTTCCAGGGGGCCGGCATCACGTGCCACTACATACCGGTCACACCATGGAAGTCATTCTCGGGTTGGACCAGGTGCAGCTCCCGCTAGAACGTGCAGCACGTCCTCCTTCAAGGTGTTCGGTTGGAGTCGCCAAGGTGGCCGAGCTCCTGCAACTGCTGGTCGGCCTGGGACTCCAGAAAGAATGCATCAAAGTTCTTTCGTGGAAGTTCAGGTGCAGCGGACCGACCAGCGAGCAAGGCCGACGGGAACTTCCAGGAGGCCAGCATGACGTGCCACTACATACCGGTCACACCATGGAAGTCCTTCTCGGGTTGGACCAGGTGCAGCTCCCGCAAGAACGTGCAGCACGTCCTCCTTCATGGTACTCGGTTGGAGTCACAGAGCTGGCCGAGCTCCTGCAACTGCTGGTCGGCCTGGGACTCCAGAAAGAATGCACCAAAGTTCTTTCATGGAAGTTAAGGTGCAGCGGACCGACCAGCGAACGAGGCCGACGGGGACTTCCAGGAGGCACCGTGAGAGGGCGGGCCGGTACCTATTGCTCAAACCCTGGAAGTCACTCTCGGCCAGGAACGGTTAGGACTTCCCGCTAGGAAGAACCGTTGGGACTTGGAACTCAAAACCTAGATGCCCTCTCACAGGATTTCAGGTGAAGGAGATATTCACACCCCTAAAAGTGTCACCACCTCAAATACACCGGGGTAAGGTGCCAAAGTACCCGGGCTCATGGAACTGCTGCCCGGCTGAGGCCCAAAATAAAAACCTCATAGGGTTTTTTCTCCAAAACGTCAATGAAGACAGACCTGCGAGCGAGGCCGACGGGGACTTCCAGGAGGACGGCAGGAGGTGCCACTACCTACCGGTCACACCATGGAAGTCCTTCTCGGCTTGGAACGGGAGCAGCTCCCGTTTGTACTTCCTCGTTCACGGCTTTCGGTAGGAGTTGCCGAGGTGGCCGAGCTCCTGCAACTGCAGGTCGGCTTGGGACTTCAGAAAATACCATAAAAAAAAAAAGTGTTTTTTATTATGAAGGTAAAACACACAGCGGGACCGAGCCGTGAGCCAGGCCGACGGGGACTTCCAGGAGGACGGCAGGAGGTGCCACTACCTACCGGTCACACCATGGAAGTCCTTCTCGGCTTGGAACGGGAGCAGCTCCCGTTTGTACTTCCTCGTTCACGGCTTTCGGTAGGAGTTGCCGAGGTGGCCTTGCTCGTGCAACTGCAGGTGGGCTTGGGGCTTCAGGAAATAACATAAAAAAAAAAATAATTTTTTATTAAGAAGGTAAAAAAACACCGGACCCGACCAGCGAGCGAGGCCGACGGGGACATCCAGGGCAGCGGCGTGAGAGGGCGGCTTGGTGCCGCTATCGCCGTGGAAGCAGCATTCGGCCTAAGCAGGGAACGCCTCCCGCCCTCCTCTCGTCCTGGAAGTGTTGGACTTGGGAGGCGGAGCAAGTTCTCCCTCTCACAGTATTTCAGGCGTAGGAGATATTCACACCCCTAAAAGTGTCACCTCGCCAATTACACCGGTGGGAGGTGCCAAAATGCCCGGCCTCCTGGAACTGCTGCTTGGCTGAAGGCCAAAATAAAAACCTCATAGGGTTTTTCCTCCAAAACGTGAATGAAGACAGACACGCGAGCGAGGCCGAGGGGGAGTTCCAGGAGGTCGGCATGAGGTGGCCGCGCCTACCGCTTGAGCCCTGGAAGTCCGCCGCGGGCCGGAAGTGCTTGTCGGGCGGGTGAACTACGGGACTCGCCGCGGGCGCTGTGGAGCTCCCACAAGGAAGCTGCCGGCATCCACAAGCTCCCACGGGGCCCCTCTATCCCCCCACGGGTGCAGAAGGCAGGCACACCGCCGCTAATAGGCGGAGCTGGCTCCCGGCCGCTGTTATGCATCACTCGCGGACCGGAAGTGCTTGTCAGCCGGGTGGACACGGCGGGACTCGCCGCGGGCGCTGTGGAGCTCGTACAGGGCTGCCCCCGGGCTGGCACAGCTTCCCCAAGGCTCCTCTATCCCCCCACGGGTGCAATAGGCAGGCACACGCCGCACACGCCGCTCGTACACGGAGATGGCTCCCGGCCGCTTTCGGTAGGAGTCACCGAGGTGGCCTTGCTCGTGCAACTGCAGGTGGGCTTGAGGCTTCCGAAAGTACCATAAAAAAAAAAAGATTTTTTTATTAAGAAGGTAAAAAAAAAAACAGCGGGACCGACCCGCGAGCTAAGCCGACGGGGACTTCCAGGAGGTCGGCATGAGGTGGCCGCTCACACCGCTCTTGCCCTGGAAGTCCGCCGAGGACCGCGGGCGCTGTGGAGCTCCCACAAGGAAGCTGCCGGCATGCAGCAGCTCCCACGGGGCCCCTCTATCCCCCCACGGGTGCAGAAGGCAGGCACACCGCCGCTGATAGGCGGAGCTGGCTCCCGGCCGCTGTCATGCATCACTCGCGGACCGGAAGTGCTTGGCAGCCGGGTGGACACGACGGGACTCGCCGCGGGCGCTGTGGAGCTCCTACAGGGCTGCCCCCGGGCTGGCACAGCTTCCCCATGGCTCCTCTATCCCTCCACGGCTGCAATAGGCAGGCACACACCGCTCATACACGGAGCTGGCTCCCGGCCGCTTTCGGAAGGAGTCGCCGACGTGGCCTTGCTCGTGCAACTCCAGGTGGGCTTGGGGCTTCCGAAAATGCCATAAAAAAAAAAAGATTTTTTTATTAAGAAGGTAGAAAAATCAGCGGGACCGACCCGCGAGCGAGGCCGACGGGGACTTCTAGGAGGTCGGCATGAGGTGGCCGCGTCTACCGCTCGAAACCTGGAAGTCTGCAACGGGCGCTGCGGAGCTCGTACACGGCTGTCCCCGGTCTTGCACAGCTTCCCCATGGCTCCTCTATCCCCCCCATGGGTGCAATATAATTTTTAAAAAAAAAAACAATTTTAGTCATTATTAACCTAGTTCGGTCCCCACCGTTACAGTCGGATGTCAGCTGTAAGATACAGCTGAGATCCGGTGATGATGGCACCGACTCAGCTTCTGAGCCGGTGCCAAACATTGTACGTCATTTTGCGTGAAGTCAATGCTTTCCAGGACGTACATATACGTCCAATGGCGGGAAGGGGTTAAGAAGGTAGAAAAATCAGCGGGACCGACCCGCGAGCGAGGCCGACGGGGACTTCTAGGAGGTCGGCATGAGGTGGCCGCGTCTACCGCTCGAAACCTGGAAGTCTGCAACGGGCGCTGCGGAGCTCGTACACGGCTGTCCCCGGTCTTGCACAGCTTCCCCATGGCTCCTCTATCCCCCCCATGGGTGCAATATAATTTTTTTTTAAAAAAACAATTTTAGTCATTATTAACCCCTTCCCACCATTGGACGTATATGTACGTCCTGGAAAGCATTGACTTCACGCAAAATGACGTACAATGTTTGGCACCGGCTCAGAAGCTGAGTCGGTGCCATCATCACCGGATCTCAGCTGTATCTTACAGCTGACATCCGACTGTAACGGTGGTGACTAAAATTGTTTTTTTTAAAAAAAATTATATTGCCTCAAGCCCACCTGCAGTTGCACGAGCAAGGCCACCTCGGTGACTCCTACCGAAAGCGGCCGGGAGCCATCTCCGTGTACGAGCGGCGTGTGCGGCGTGTGCCTGCCTATTGCACCCGTGGGGGGATAGAGGAGCCTTGGGGAAGCTGTGCCAGCCCGGGGGCAGCCCTGTACGAGCTCCACAGCGCCCGCGGCGAGTCCCGCCGTGTCCACCCGGCTGACAAGCACTTCCGGTCCGCGAGTGATGCATGACAGCGGCCGGGAGCCAGCTCCGCCTATTAGCGGCGGTGTGCCTGCCTTCTGCACCCGTGGGGGGATAGAGGGGCCCCGTGGGAGCTGCTGCATGCCGGCAGCTTCCTTGTGGGAGCTCCACAGCGCCCGCGGTCCTCGGCGGACTTCCAGGGCAAGAGCGGTATGAGCGGCCACCTCATGCCGACCTCCTGGAAGTCCCCGTCGGCTTAGCTCGCGGGTCGGTCCCGCTGTTTTTTTTTTTACCTTCTTAATAAAAAAATATTTTTTTTTTTATGGTACTTTCGGAAGCCTCAAGCCCACCTGCAGTTGCACGAGCAAGGCCACCTCGGTGACTCCTACCGAAAGCGGCCGGGAGCCATCTCCGTGTACGAGCGGCGTGTGCGGCGTGTGCCTGCCTATTGCACCCGTGGGGGGATAGAGGAGCCTTAGGGAAGCTGTGCCAGCCCGGGGGCAGCCCTGTACGAGCTCCACAGCGCCCGCGGCGAGTCCCGCCGTGTCCACCCGGCTGACAAGCACTTCCGGTCCGCGAGTGATGCATGACAGCGGCCGGGAGCCAGCTCCGCCTATTAGCGGCGGTGTGCCTGCCTTCTGCACCCGTGGGGGGATAGAGGGGCCCCGTGGGAGCTTGTGGATGCCGGCAGCTTCCTTGTGGGAGCTCCACAGCGCCCGCGGCGAGTCCCGTCGTGTCCACCCGGCTGCCAAGCACTTCCGGTCCGCGAGTGATGCATGACAGCGGCCGGGAGCCAGCTCCGCCTATCAGCGGCGGTGTGCCTGCCTTCTGCACCCGTGGGGGGATAGAGGGGCCCCGTGGGAGCTTGTGGATGCCGGCAGCTTCCTTGTGGGAGCTCCACAGCGCCCGCGGCGAGTCCCGTAGTTCACCCGCCCGACAAGCACTTCCGGCCCGCGGCGGACTTCCAGGGCTCAAGCGGTAGGCGCGGCCACCTCATGCCGACCTCCTGGAACTCCCCCTCGGCCTCGCTCGCGTGTCTGTCTTCATTCACGTTTTGGAGGAAAAACCCTATGAGGTTTTTATTTTGGCCTTCAGCCAAGCAGCAGTTCCAGGAGGCCGGGCATTTTGGCACCTCCCACCGGTGTAATTGGCGAGGTGACACTTTTAGGGGTGTGAATATCTCCTACGCCTGAAATACTGTGAGAGGGAGAACTTGCTCCGCCTCCCAAGTCCAACACTTCCAGGACGAGAGGAGGGCGGGAGGCGTTCCCTGCTTAGGCCGAATGCTGCTTCCACGGCGATAGCGGCACCAAGCCGCCCTCTCACGCCGCTGCCCTGGATGTCCCCGTCGGCCTCGCTCGCTGGTCGGGTCCGGTGTTTTTTTACCTTCTTAATAAAAAATTATTTTTTTTTTTATGTTATTTCCTGAAGCCCCAAGCCCACCTGCAGTTGCACGAGCAAGGCCACCTCGGCAACTCCTACCGAAAGCCGTGAACGAGGAAGTACAAACGGGAGCTGCTCCCGTTCCAAGCCGAGAAGGACTTCCATGGTGTGACCGGTATGTAGTGGCACCTCCTGCCGTCCTCCTGGAAGTCCCCGTCGGCCTGGCTCACGGCTCGGTCCCGCTGTGTGTTTTACCTTCATAATAAAAAACAGCGGGAAGTCCTAACCGTTCGTGGCCGAGAGTGACTTCCAGGGTGTGAGCGATAGGCACCGGCCCTCTCATGGTGTCTCCTGGAAGTCCCCGTCGGCCTCGTTGGCTGGTCGGTCCGCTGCACCTGAACTTCCACGAAAGAACTTTGGTGCATTCTTTCTGGAGTCCCAGGCCGACCAGCAGTTGTAGGAGCTCGGCCACGTTGGCGACTCCAATCGAGAGTACCGTGAAGGAGGACGTGCTGCACGTTCTAGCGGGAGCTGCACCTGGTCCAACCCGAGAATGACTTCCATGGTGTGGCCGGTATGTAGTGGCACGCCATGCCGGCCTCCTGGAAGTCCCCGTCGGCCTAGCTCGCAGGTCTGTCTTCATTGACGTTTTGGAGGAAAAACCCTATGAGGTTATTATTTTGGGCTTCAGCCGGGCAGCAGTTCCAGGAGCCCGGGTAAGTTGGCACCTTACCCCGGTGTATTTGAGGTGGTGACACTTTTAGGGGTGTGAATATCTCCTTCACCTGAAATCCTGTGAGAGGGCATCTAGGTTTTGAGTTCCAAGTCCCAACGGTTCTTCCTAGCGGGAAGTCCTAACCGTTCCTGGCCGAGAGTGACTTCCAGGGTTTGAGCAATAGGTACCGGCCCGCCCTCTCACGGTGCCTCCTGGAAGTCCCCGTCGGCCTCGTTCGCTGGTCGGTCCGCTGCACCTTAACTTCCATGAAAGAACTTTGGTGCATTCTTTCTGGAGTCCCAGGCCGACCAGCAGTTGCAGGAGCTCGGCCAGCTCTGTGACTCCAACCGAGTACCATGAAGGAGGACGTGCTGCACGTTCTTGCGGGAGCTGCACCTGGTCCAACCCGAGAAGGACTTCCATGGTGTGACCGGTATGTAGTGGCACGTCATGCTGGCCTCCTGGAAGTTCCCGTCGGCCTTGCTCGCTGGTCGGTCCGCTGCACCTGAACTTCCACGAAAGAACTTTGATGCATTCTTTCTGGAGTCCCAGGCCGACCAGCAGTTGCAGGAGCTCGGCCACCTTGGCGACTCCAACCGAACACCTTGAAGGAGGACGTGCTGCACGTTCTAGCGGGAGCTGCACCTGGTCCAACCCGAGAATGACTTCCATGGTGTGACCGGTATGTAGTGGCACGTGATGCCGGCCCCCTGGAAGTCCCCGTCGGCCTCGCTGGCAGGTCTGTCTTCATTGACGTTTTGGAGGAAAAACCCTATGAGGTTTTTATTTTGGGCCTCAGCCGGGCAGCAGTTCCAGGAGCCCGGGTACTTTGGCACCTTACCCCGGTGTATTTGAGGTGGTGACACTTTTAGGGGTGTGAATATCTCCTTCACCTGAAATCCTGTGAGAGGGCATTTAGGTTTTGAGTTCCAAGTCCCAACGGTTCTTCCTAGCGGGAAGTCCTAACCGTTCGTGGCCGAGAGTGACTTCCAGGGTGTGAGCGATAGGCACCGGCCCTCTCATGGTGTCTCCTGGAAGTCCCCGTCGGCCTCGTTGGCTGGTCGGTCCGCTGCACCTGAACTTCCACGAAAGAACTTTGGTGCATTCTTTCTGGAGTCCCAGGCCGACCAGCAGTTGTAGGAGCTCGGCCACGTTGGCGACTCCAATCGAGAGTACCGTGAAGGAGGACGTGCTGCACGTTCTAGCGGGAGCTGCACCTGGTCCAACCCGAGAATGACTTCCATGGTGTGGCCGGTATGTAGTGGCACGCCATGCCGGCCTCCTGGAAGTCCCCGTCGGCCTAGCTCGCAGGTCTGTCTTCATTGACGTTTTGGAGGAAAAACCCTATGAGGTTATTATTTTGGGCTTCAGCCGGGCAGCAGTTCCAGGAGCCCGGGTAAGTTGGCACCTTACCCCGGTGTATTTGAGGTGGTGACACTTTTAGGGGTGCGAATATCTCCTTCACCTGAAATCCTGTGAGAGGGCATTTAGGTTTTGAGTTCCAAGTCCCAACGGTTCTTCCTAGCGGGAAGTCCTAACCGTTCGTGGCCGAGAGTGACTTCCAGGGTGTGAGCGATAGGCACCGGCCCTCTCATGGTGTCTCCTGGAAGTCCCCGTTGGCCTCATTGGCTGGTCGGTCCGCTGCACCTGAACTTCCACGAAAGAACTTTGGTACATTCTTTCTGGAGTCCCAGGCCGACCAGCAGTTGTAGGAGCTCGGCCACGTTGGCGACTCCAATCGAGAGTACCGTGAAGGAGGACGTGCTGCACGTTCTAGCGGGAGCTGCACCTGGTCCAACCCGAGAATGACTTCCATGGTGTGGCCGGTATGTAGTGGCACGCCATGCCGGCCTCCTGGAAGTCCCCGTCGGCCTAGCTCGCAGGTCTGTCTTCATTGACGTTTTGGAGGAAAAACCCTATGAGGTTATTATTTTGGGCTTCAGCCGGGCAGCAGTTCCAGGAGCCCGGGTAAGTTGGCACCTTACCCCGGTGTATTTGAGGTGGTGACACTTTTAGGGGTGCGAATATCTCCTTCACCTGAAATCCTGTGAGAGGGCATTTAGGTTTTGAGTTCCAAGTCCCAACGGTTCTTCCTAGCGGGAAGTCCTAACCGTTCGTGGCCGAGAGTGACTTCCAGGGTGTGAGCGATAGGCACCGGCCCTCTCATGGTGTCTCCTGGAAGTCCCCGTTGGCCTCATTGGCTGGTCGGTCCGCTGCACCTGAACTTCCACGAAAGAACTTTGGTACATTCTTTCTGGAGTCCCAGGCCGACCAGCAGTTGTAGGAGCTCGGCCACGTTGGCGACTCCAATCGAGAGTACCGTGAAGGAGGACGTGCTGCACGTTCTAGCGGGAGCTGCACCTGGTCCAACCCGAGAATGACTTCCATGGTGTGGCCGGTATGTAGTGGCACGCCATGCCGGCCTCCTGGAAGTCCCCGTCGGCCTAGCTCGCAGGTCTGTCTTCATTGACGTTTTGGAGGAAAAACCCTATGAGGTTATTATTTTGGGCTTCAGCCGGGCAGCAGTTCCAGGAGCCCGGGTAAGTTGGCACCTTACCCCGGTGTATTTGAGGTGGTGACACTTTTAGGGGTGCGAATATCTCCTTCACCTGAAATCCTGTGAGAGGGCATTTAGGTTTTGAGTTCCAAGTCCCAACGGTTCTTCCTAGCGGGAAGTCCTAACCGTTCGTGGCCGAGAGTGACTTCCAGGGTGTGAGCGATAGGCACCGGCCCTCTCATGGTGTCTCCTGGAAGTCCCCGTTGGCCTCATTGGCTGGTCGGTCCGCTGCACCTGAACTTCCACGAAAGAACTTTGGTACATTCTTTCTGGAGTCCCAGGCCGACCAGCAGTTGTAGGAGCTCGGCCACGTTGGCGACTCCAATCGAGAGTACCGTGAAGGAGGACGTGCTGCACGTTCTAGCGGGAGCTGCACCTGGTCCAACCCGAGAAGGACTTCCATGGTGTGGCCGGTATGTAGTGGCACGCCATGCCGGCCTCCTGGAAGTCCCCGTCGGCCTAGCTCGCAGGTCTGTCTTCATTGACGTTTTGGAGGAAAAACCCTATGAGGTTATTATTTTGGGCTTCAGCCGGGCAGCAGTTCCAGGAGCCCGGGTAAGTTGGCACCTTACCCCGGTGTATTTGAGGTGGTGACACTTTTAGGGGTGCGAATATCTCCTTCACCTGAAATCCTGTGAGAGGGCATTTAGGTTTTGAGTTCCAAGTCCCAACGGTTCTTCCTAGCGGGAAGTCCTAACCGTTCGTGGCCGAGAGTGACTTCCAGGGTGTGAGCGATAGGCACCGGCCCTCTCATGGTGTCTCCTGGAAGTCCCCGTTGGCCTCATTGGCTGGTCGGTCCGCTGCACCTGAACTTCCACGAAAGAACTTTGGTACATTCTTTCTGGAGTCCCAGGCCGACCAGCAGTTGTAGGAGCTCGGCCACGTTGGCGACTCCAATCGAGAGTACCGTGAAGGAGGACGTGCTGCACGTTCTAGCGGGAGCTGCACCTGGTCCAACCCGAGAATGACTTCCATGGTGTGGCCGGTATGTAGTGGCACGCCATGCCGGCCTCCTGGAAGTCCCCGTCGGCCTAGCTCGCAGGTCTGTCTTCATTGACGTTTTGGAGGAAAAACCCTATGAGGTTATTATTTTGGGCTTCAGCCGGGCAGCAGTTCCAGGAGCCCGGGTAAGTTGGCACCTTACCCCGGTGTATTTGAGGTGGTGACACTTTTAGGGGTGCGAATATCTCCTTCACCTGAAATCCTGTGAGAGGGCATTTAGGTTTTGAGTTCCAAGTCCCAACGGTTCTTCCTAGCGGGAAGTCCTAACCGTTCGTGGCCGAGAGTGACTTCCAGGGTGTGAGCGATAGGCACCGGCCCTCTCATGGTGTCTCCTGGAAGTCCCCGTTGGCCTCATTGGCTGGTCGGTCCGCTGCACCTGAACTTCCACGAAAGAACTTTGGTACATTCTTTCTGGAGTCCCAGGCCGACCAGCAGTTGTAGGAGCTCGGCCACGTTGGCGACTCCAATCGAGAGTACCGTGAAGGAGGACGTGCTGCACGTTCTAGCGGGAGCTGCACCTGGTCCAACCCGAGAAGGACTTCCATGGTGTGACCGGTATGTAGTGGCACGTCATGCCGGCCTCCTGGAAGTCCCCGTCGGCCTCGCTGGCAGGTCTGTCTTCATTGACGTTTTGGAGGAAAAACCCTATGAGGTTTTTATTTTGGGCTTCAGCCGGGCAGCAGTTCCAGGAGCCCGGGTAAGTTGGCACCTTACCCCGGTGTATTTGAGGTGGTGACACTTTTAGGGGTGCGAATATCTCCTTCACCTGAAATCCTGTGAGAGGGCATTTTGGTTTCGTGTTCCAAGTCCCTACGGTTCTTCCTAGCGGGAAGTCCTAACCGTTCGTGGCCGAGAGTGACTTCCAGGGTGTGAGCGATAGGCACCGGCCCTCTCATGGTGTCTCCTGGAAGTCCTCGTCGGCCTCGTCCACCTGTCGTTAAGCTGTGAGAGGAGCACGTGCTCCCGCGCCGTTTGAGTCTTTGGAATTTGTCCAAGACTCCTCAGATCGATCTGGCTCCCCGCGACCCGGCGGCGGAGGGACCACTCGCTCGGCAGTGCTTTGGAGCCCTGTCGGTTACGGCGAGCGCGTCTTCCTCCCACACCGTCCGGGTCTGTTTCGCCCCCGGCCACCTACGGCCGGTGTCGCAAAAAGCCCGGCGGTCCTGCTAAGGCGGGCGCCGGTACCTCTCGCTCCCGCGAGGTGCGTTTGCTCAGTGCTGCTTCTATCACTCTAAAAGGCGTCCGAGAGTGCGCTGGTGTCGCCGGAGCCCGAGGCGCGAGAGAAAGCTTTAAACGACGGGGAGGCAGTGACCGCCCCCGTATGTCCGCTGCTCGCAAGGGCCTCTCTAGCCGAGGTGCTCCCAGGCGCACCCGCGCATGGGGCACGGTTGTTTCTCGCAAGTAGTCCAAAGCCGTCTTCCGCCTCGCCCGAGGCTGGAAGTGTCGGCGTGGCTCCCGCATGCAAGCCACACGCGGCTCCACGGTGGCTTCCCTCCCCCCCTCTCCGGAGGGGGCGGCCCCATCCCATGTGGAGCCGCTAAGCCGCCGGGAAAGCGGCCTCGGTTCCCCGTGGGCGACAAAGGCGTCCTCCTCGGC
>NC_134691.1:185435278-185440278 GCF_050947455.1 Rhinoderma darwinii
CGAGTGCCGTGCATGGTAACTTGCAACGGCGCCTTGCGGAGGCCCTAAGGAGAGGCGAGAGCTCTGTCCAGATAGGGGGTGAGCAGGTTGACCTGTCCTTCTGGTACGAGAAGTACGGACAGGCTGCCTTCCGAGAAAACCAAGGGAAGGGACCACCAGTGTTGTCTCTTCCGACAGGGGGACCCGGGGGTGTCCGCAGGAATGTGGCCCGTCTCCGGTGGGTCGGTAAGGAAGCTACCCCCCCAAGATCTAAGGTGGTGGAGCTGCTCCTGGAGATGGGATTTAGGGCTAATGATATCTATGCCCTGATCCATCCCTACGGCACCTCGGTGTTCGATGTCAGCTTCATGACGGCAGAGGGGTTGGAATCCTTCTGGTCCCGTCATGAGCTGGCACGGGCATTGCCCCAGTGGCAGGGTTTCGCCGTTCAGGCCGTTTCGAGGCAGAGTGAGGTCATCAAGAGAGTGACCATTTTGACTAGTAATGAGTCACTCTCTTGCATTGATATAATGACCTGGGTGGAGAGATATGGTGAGGTCAAGGGAATGCCCCAAAAAAATCGGGATGAACACGGGATCTGGTCTGGTGCCTGGACCTTTTCCGTAAAGTTAAAGGTCCAGGGGAACTCGGTGTCCCACATGCCCTCCTCTGCTTTCTTGGGGAGGGACAGGATTCTGGTCTTCTACCAGGGGCAGCCGAAGGTCTGTCACAAGTGCGGCAGCCCCACACACTTTAGCGCGATGTGCAAGGAGAAGAGGTGTGCGTTGTGTGGGGCTTTGGGTCATCTTGCCGCCACGTGTAAGGACATCAGGTGTAACCTGTGTGGTGACCTAGGTCACCCCTTTAGCCGCTGTCCGCGCTCCTTCGCCAACCTGGTCTTCAACCCGGTGGCGCCTAGCCAGGCCAGTGGTAGTGGTCGTGGTGATGGTGTCGCTGGAGAGGGGGCTGGGGAGGATGGAGGGGTGATAGGGTCGAGGAAGGTAAGGACCCTGCCTCCTTCTAAACAGAAGAGGCAGGAGTACCGTCGACTTGAGAGGGAGCAGGGGGGGCCCCAAAGCCAGGGGGTTCTTCCTGTCGTCCCTCAGGAGGCTGGTAGGTCTGCGGAGGCCCTTGGGGACAGTGGGGTAGAGGAGGAGATCAGGAGACTGGTGAGGAGGAGAGGAGAAGCCCCCTCTAGTGGGTCCTCGTACTATGGAAGTTTGGACGAGGACGAGGTGAGGGGGCAAGACAAGAGAAAGGACACTGGCAGGAAGGACATTGGCAGGAAGGCCCTGAGCAAAGCCAGGGGGGCTCCTTTAAAAGCATCCAAGACCAGCCAGATCCCAAAGGAGGGCTTGACTGGCTCCCCCCTGATAGGGCTCTCTAACCGGTACCAAGCCCTTCGGGAGGACATCTCCTCCTCTTCGGAAGAAGAGGAGGGCGGGGGTGAGGTATCGGTGCGAAGGTCGGGTCCTTCGGGAGGTGCTGGGCCCTCGAACCAGGTAGTAGGCCAAATGCCTGGGGAGGGGGTTGTCACGGCACTGGTGGACAAAGGGGGGGGTGGGGAAATGGGGGTGGTGACGGGGGATGGGAGTGTAAATAATATTGTTTCTAATGTTGTGGACTCACTTTCTCTTTTGGTTCCAGAAGTGAAAGACTTGGCTAAGGACATGGATCTCTCGGGTGTAAGTCTCAAGAGAGGCAACGAAGATTCCCCGGACCCAGATAGCGACGGGCTAACTGGGGGAGGGAAGAAGCTAGCGGTCGACCTCGATCACTCTTGATGGCGGTACCTACTCCGTTGACCCTGGCGAGTATTAATGTCGCCAGCATTAGGTCAGATGCGGCCAGATTCACGGCCTTTGATTTTCTCGGCCGGGTTGAGGCCGACGTTTTATTTTTGCAGGAGACCAGGGTGCCAGACCTGGCATCAGTGCATAAGGCCAGAAGGGAGTGGAGGCACGGGCCATCTTACTGGTCTCTTGCGGCCGAGCCGTATAGCGGAGTGGCTGTCCTTTTCAGGACAGCGGAGGTAAAATGCCGACGAGTAATCGAGGTAGAAATGGGGAGGTGTCTGGTCTTGGACGTCTTCATGAAGGGGCAAGAGCTTAGGCTCATAAATATCTACGGTCCACAAACCAAGTGGGACCGCAAATGCCTTTTTATGAAGATCAAGCCTTTTCTTTTTACCAGCCGTCAGGTGGTCTTTGGAGGAGACTTCAACACAGTTGTGAGGCAGAAGGATCGGAGGGGCTCCAAAGACAGGCTGGGTTATGACAGCGTCGCTTTAAATAGCATAGTTAGTGAGGCTCGTCTGGAGGATGTCCACATCAGGCACACCCCGGACCACAGTGGTTACACATACCATAGGGGTAGTCAGATTAGATCTAGAATAGACAGGTTTTATTTGAAGGGGGAGGCTGTCTTCTCGCCACTTGTGGTTGTGGAGGTAGAATTCTCCGATCACTGTTTAATTGTTTTTTCTTTGAACGTTACAGAGACCCATCGGATGGGAAGGGGCTTTTGGAGATTGAATTCGGCACTCCTGGAAGAAACGGAAGTCAGACAGTCCTTTGAGGATTTTCTGCAGAGCCAGGTACCTCTCTTGGGCCTTTGTAATAGTAAGTCAGAGTGGTGGGAGATGCTCAAGAAACGTGCGGCAAAATTCTTCCGCCAGCTTTCCAACTTTAGGAGCCTGGCCGGACACTGTCTGTACCAGGACCTAAGAAGGAAACTCGAACAGCTGGTCTCGACAGGAGGTAGCCGCAAGGATATCTCCTGTGTGAAATCTTTGCTCAAGAGGTGTCAGTATGATAGGCACACGTCCTTGGTTTTTGAGAGGGACTTCGGGAGGTATCGCTCGCCCGACCCTTACAAAAACTGTAGGATGTCAGTGGATTGTAAGTATGTGGCAGGACTGATCGATAGTACGGGTTCCCTGAACAGGTCCAAATCAGGGATCCTGGAGGTGGTCAGATCCTTCTACTCACACCTCTTGAGTAAGAAGGAACTGGATCGAGACAAAATGTCGGCTTTCCTGGCTGAAACCATTCCGGAGCCAGGGATAAGCCTCTCTCTTGGCGTTTTGACGGAAGAAATCAAGGAAGAGGAAGTAAAGAGGGCGATTGAAGGGCTTGCTCTTAAGAAATCGCCGGGACCGGATGGCTTAACGTCCGAGTTCTACAAGACCTTTGGGGAAGCTTTGATTCCCCTCTTGACTGGGGTTTTTAATGAGTGTCTATCCTCGGGCGCTCTACCAAAGTCAATGTGTAGGTCAGCCTTGATTTTGCTGTCAAAGGGTAAAGATCCGTCCCGTGTTGAGAACTGGCGTCCCATAGCGCTTCTCAATACGGACCGGAAGATTCTGGCTAAGGTACTGTTCAACAGGTTGGTCGAGTTTGCACCACAGCTCCTCTCGGGAGTCCAGCACTGCACTGTTCCAGGCCGAAGCACCTTTAGTGCTGTCCTGGGTGTCAGGGAGGCAGTGGAACAGGGCAGAGCTGGGCACTGGAAGGGGTACATGCTGTCTTTGGATCAGGCAAAAGCGTTTGACAGAGTTGATCACGAGTATCTCTGGTCCACCCTTTTGAGATACGGTCTGCCTGGGGGGTTTGTGAATTGGCTGAAAACCTTGTATGCAGGGGCTGAGACTTTCCCACTGGTGAACGGTTGGGTTGGTCGTTCTTTTGTGGTGGACTCTGGTGTCCGTCAGGGCTGTCCTCTTAGCCCGCTGCTATACGTGTTCGCGATTGACCCCTTCCTTGTGAGGGTTGACCGCGGGCCGTTGGTGGGTGTGAGGATGGACCTGGCGGTCGTGGAGTCTGCCGTAAGGACGATAGCGTATGCCGACGATGTCACTATCTTCGTCTCCTCGCAAGGGGAGGCGGAATGGGTGATGTCTGAGGTAGATCGCTACTCGGACGCGTCCGGGTCCAAGATCAACCTGGACAAATGCGAAAGTCTCTGGTTGGGAGTGGGAGACCCAGATTTTTGTCTCCCAGACACCCTCCCGGTGCCCCAAGACACTGCAAAAGTTCTGGGCATAGATTTCGGCAGAGGTGACTATCCTACTCTAAATTGGGAGAGCAGACTGCAGATTGCCACCAAAAGGGTGAACCAGTGGAAAGGTTGGACTTTGACCTTTAGAGAAAGGATCAACTTGGGCAAAACATACCTGCTCCCGTTGTTTATCTTCCTGGGCAGCATTTGTATCTTGCCAGAACCCTTCTGGACACGAGTCTACAGCCTGTTTTTCCAACTGTTGTGGGGAAACAGGCTGAACTTAGTTAAGAGAGAGGTGACTTACCTAACAAGGAGACAAGGAGGGTTGGGTATGGTCAACCCGGTAGTGTTCCTGGTGAACACCTTTCTTAAATGTAACGTGGCAATCCTCTACAAAGAGAGGGCTCCTTTGTGGGTAGTTTCGTGCAAGGTATGGTTTCGGCCGTTCTTCCAGGAATGGGAGAACGGAGGGCGAGTGAAGGATCTTCGATCGCAGCGGGGGCATCTCCCGGCTTACGTTGCCCCGGTTCTGAAGGTTGTCCGCCGATGGTGTCTGGAGAAGGATGAGGTGATTGCGCTGCCGAGGAAGCTCCTCGACGATAGGGTGATCGCCTCCCGTTTCCAGGCATCCTTGGCACTCAAGGACTGCCCAGGTAGGGATCTGAGGGAGGGTCTAACATTGTTGAATTCGAATAGGATCCCCCAGAAGTATTGGGACTTGACCTGGCGTTGCTTCCATGGTAAGTTATATGTGAGGGGAAATTTGAAGTACAGGAACTCCGATGAAAGGGATTGTCCCCGGGAGGAGTGTGGCGACACGCTGGAAAGCATGGAGCACTTCCTGCTTCAGTGTCCCTTCAATATAGAGGTATGCAAACGGGTGGGAATCTCCATCGGGTGGCCAGAGATGGAGAGCCTCTCCTATGCCGAGTGGGCCTATGGGGCGTACAGAGAAGTTGGTAACAGGGACCGATGCACTTTATTCCTAGTTAGCGCAGTGGTCAGGTTCTACACGTGGA
>NC_134691.1:186057778-186160278 GCF_050947455.1 Rhinoderma darwinii
ACGCTCATCTGTACGTGTCTTGAAGGCACTACTAATGCACGGTTTTGTGTATAGAAAGAAAGTCCATGGATGATGCCCCCACAGGATTATATCACGTGATCTCAAGGACCACCTTTTTTATATGGCCATATTGTTTACATACAGCGACATGCTTTGTACCGTGGTAACCAGGATAAGAAATACTAATGATTATATACTTATTTTCTAATTATCAGCTTGATGTTAGTTTATATTACAGGGGATCTATATTTTTCTCAGTTTTTTCTTAACATGTGCTCAAGTTCAGCACATTTTCTGGCACTTTGACATTTACATGCTCCTATGAGGTCCTTTGCGCTGAAGTCTTGTTTGCAGAGCTTCAAAAATATGACCGTAGATGATTTACCCAATTTGATCATTCAGTAGAAAAGCCCAGAAATCAGACTGCCGCATTCCCTAAATAACTGAGAGGTCTGCTGATTTCTCTGGCTAGTGTTCACTTTCTCTCATCAACAGCAAGCAGGCTGTCAGTCAGGATTTCATGCCATAACAATCCCTTTTTCCGCTCCTGGGATTTTTCAAAGTCTCCCTTTGCTTCAGTGGCCTCCGGGTAGATTGTGTTTCCAGGCTTCATGCCAGGACTGGTCATATTTTGTGGATTACATTGTTTTGCCCATTTTCTTTGTGACAAGATGACAAGCATGGATTTGTGATGCCATATTTACATATTTTTGTATGTTTTTGTGGTGTTGAGTCCTTGTCCTCTACATGTTCCACAAGCTAACCTTAACTGAGCACAGGTAACTTCATGTCATTCAACACAATAGGGCGCTTGCTCTAATACTGCTCAGTTTACCCAGATGCTGGAGCCCCCTTGCTCTTTCTGATAATTTATTAATTTTTGTGATCCAGCTTCTGTGTATCCTGTATACATAGAAGCTGTATCTTGCCGTCTAAGCCGAATCCGTCAGGTCTGCAGGACTGACTGCTTCAGTGAATTCTGGTCCTGCGTGTCCCTGACAGGCAGGATCAAGCTTTTTTTTTTATTGAGCTTAGATGTGATCGATAACAGGTGGATCCTGCCTGGCAGAAATACGCAGGACTTGCTCTTAGCTGAGCCATCAGTCCTGCAGACCTGACTGATTCGGCTTAGACGGCAAGATGCAACTTCTATGTATCCTGTATACACAGAAACTGTATCTTAAAAAGTAAAACATTTTTAAATAAAAAAAACTATTTAACAGTTGTTTAAAATCTCATTATACACCGTATGTGTGTGTGTGTGTGTGTGTGTGTATATATATATATATATATATATATATATATATAAAATAATTTGATTTCAAAGGTTTACATAGACTTTAAGAATACATTATTAAACATTAAAACTCCTCTCGCAACGGTAGCATAGGAAAAGCGTGCCATCTAAGGAGTAAAATGCAATATTACAAGTCCAGTATACATATTCGAACTCTTGCCAAACATGGCACGTAAAGTTGATCCGCTAAAGTAGTGTTACATCCTGTGGGAGCAGGAGCCTCACTATCCTTTATCAACTAATTACTCCATACATACCTGTAACACGCATTTGCACACATACTGATGTGCTCACCTGCTGCCCCCATCCCCTGCCAGCCATCACCTAGACCGTTATTACAAAGACAATGCATGGTATATAAAAAAAAAAACAACTATCTGATCACCCCATTCAGATATTTCCGCAATTGTCTCCTCCAACTCCAACCATCTAGAACAAATCTTCTCAAATTATTGTCGGCATTTCCTAGTCATATACAGTAGCCTGTAAAGTGTTACCTAGGTATTAATAAGATGCAACCAGTGGGCCAATACAAGATGTTCAGTAGATTTCCAAGCCATAAAAATTATTTTACGATCATAAAAGATCAGAAAACTAAAAAATAGTTGGTTATATTTTTATTATATTTAATTTGGTTAACACCTTGAAGCGATACTGGCATATATGAGACTTCGGGAAAAGTGTAGCAGAGTGAACAGTGCCGAATAGCCCAAATTTACCTTAAGGCCCGAAAAGCTACCAATCTCCTCCATCAGGTGTAGCAAAGAAACCAGGGAAGTACCACTGTCTGCAAGGTACATCAATGTGTCATCTGTGTAAAGTGAAACTTTTTGAACCTTTGTTCCTCCAAAGATACCGTATACGGACAAAAGTATTGGGGCATGCCTTTTAATGAAATGAGTTGTTTCATTCAGTCCCTTTGGCACAGGTGTATAAAATAAAGCACCTAGTCATGCAGTCACCTTTACAAACATTTGTGAAGGAACTCGCTGAATTAGATGTGGTACTGTAATAGGCCACCGTTGCAACAAGCCGGTTTTTGAAATTTCTTCCTTCCTAAACGTTCCACAATCAATTGAGAGTGGTATTATTGCAAAGTGGAAACTTTTAGGAACCGCAGACACTGAGCCACAAAGTGGCAGACCACGTAAAGTTACAAAGCGGGGTCACAGAGTTTTGAAGCGCATAGTGCATAAAATTCACATTCTCTTCTGACTCAACTGCAGAGCCAACTCAACTCCAAACCTCCTCTCGGATTACCACCCGCACAAAAACTGCGCTCCAGGAGTTTCATGGCTTGCGTTTCCATCGACGAGCAGCTGCATGCAAGCTTTACATCACCAAGCAGAACGCCAACCGTCGGATAGAGTTGGTGTAAAGCATGCTGCCACTGCACTCTCGAGCAGTGGGAGTGAGTTCTGTTCCATGACGAATCACGCCTTCTTGCTGGCAGCCTGATGGGTGAGTCTGGGCTTGGTGAATGCCAGGAGAACGTTACTTGTCTGACAGCATTATCCCTTCTCGCCAAACTTTACAGTTTGCACAATGCAATGGGGTTATTTTTCAGGCCAAAGCCCCTTAGTTCTACTCTAGGGACATCTTAATGTTCCAGCATACTAAAACATTTTTGACAATTGTATGCTTCCAACTTTGTGGGAACAGTTTGGGGAAGGCCCTTTTTCCCCAGCATGACTGTGTCCCAGCACACAAAGGTCCATAAAGGCATGGTTGGGTGATTTTGGTGTGGAAAAACTAGACTGCCCGAACAGAGCCCTGACCTCAACCCCATCGAACATCTTTGGGATGAACTAGAACGAAGATTTGCGAGCCAGGCCCTCACATCCAAAATCAGTGTCTGACCTCACAAATGCTCTTCTGTATAAATGGGCAAAAATTCCCACAGACACACTCCAAAACCTTGTAGGAAGCCTTCCCCGGAAAGTGCAAGCTGTATTTGCTGCAAAGGGGGTCAAACTCCATATTAATGCCTGTGGATTTAGAATGTGTTGTCATAAAGCCTCCTGTAGGTGTCCCTATAGTTTTAGATTTTATATTGATGGATTGCCTAATCGCCAGTGCAAATAGAAAGGAAGGGGGTCGATGGCATCCTTGTCTTGTCTTCCCCTCCCAAGGGGGAAAGATTTGAAAAATCCAAATGTGTTCTAATTTTGGCAGTGGGGAATTCATAAAGTAGGCAAAACCATTTCTTTCAACTAAGACCAAAATTCAGCAAGATAATTCCAGTCAACAGAATCAAATTCTTTACATATGCATAGGTATCGTACAGCTCCAGGAGAGGAAATATCCTGAGAAGCGTCAATATTTAAATAAATCTGTTGAATATATTTTTTTGGGGGGGGGGGGGGGGAACAATAGACCAATAAGTAGTACAGGGGGGGATGGTACTGACAGCCCACAGTACTTTATACAGAAGATGATTTGATGAGTGTCACTTGGTTGTTACTCCATTCCCTCTCACACAGTCATTATTTTGGCGCAAGATCTAAAATGGCACCAATGTCACAGCCAGGCTGCCTTCCATATGGGTGGGAAGGCCTGGAAATGTCCTCCCACTGCAGCAGGTTGAAATGCCATTTGCTTGATTTATCGCCCTGCAGCGATCATGGAGAGAAACTATATGGTGTTGTCTCTACCCTCCTTCCTCCCAGCATACGCTGTAATGTGCTCCGCTGAGGTAAGGGCGCGTTGCTAGGCATTGTAATGGCGCTGGTACCAGTGGGCTCCGAGCCAGACTATGTTAGAGAATCTTTTTCAGCCCTTCACTAGCACACTCTGCCGTCTCAGAGGACATCTAGGTAGCAGTTAACCAGGACAAAACTCACCAGCCCCGCAGGCAGGGCGCAGGCAAATGAAGGTCCAGCTTCAGACCGGGGACTCCTCACATCGCTTACTTTTTAGGTAAGCAACCCCCTCAGGTCCCCAATATGTAGCCCCAGGAGCACAGCATAGTAAGAGGGTATGCTGGTAGGCACAAGCCTCACTAAAAATTACAGGATGGCAGGGATCAAAGGATTTTAAGCCAGGGCTCTCAGGAGCTCAGAATAGCACGTCTGCCTAAGCAGCCGTCAAACCAAGCCCCCTCGCACTCTTTCTAATGAAAATGACGAGTGGTAGCCTTATCTTTGTGTGTGTATAGTGCTGCTATCCTACCTTTTCTAGGCTTCCAGCAGTACAGCAGAGCTTTTGTTAAATTGCCCACCCTCTATTGATAATAAGAGGACTCTCTACATTATGTGAATGTATACACCGCAAAGCTGACAAGTAATCTATGGAGAACAGGAAATATCAATTTATTGTAACTCCTCTAGTGGCCAGTGTAAAAACTGTAATATTTCAAGATTTCTTGTAATGTGGATAGTCGTATAAAAAACAACCACTATTTAATAAAATGTCGTTTTCTGACTATCCATTACCTTTAATATCTTTCATATCTGAGTTAAGCAGATATACTGAAGATCTATCATGATAAATAATGTTTCACACAGAAGGGAAGCCACCCTATTTAGGCCACAAACTACTTTATACAAGATACTCACCATTTAGATATTTTGAAACCCCTATATACTTCAACTCACCTGCACATATTTTTCTAAAAAATGAAGCAAGAACACAGCACAGGTATATTCACAACTTATCGCTGAATAACTCAATGGAGCTGAGGAGGGAAGGAGACATCAGTCAGTATAATAACTTAAAGAGGCTCTGTCATCACATTATATGTGCCCTATCTCCTACATAATGAGATGGGTGCTGTAATGTAGGTCACAGCAGTGTTTATTTAGAAAAACGAACTATTTTCACCGAGTTATGACCTATTTTAGCTTTATTCTACTTACTTTTTTAATGGACAACTGGGCGTGTTTTTACTTTTGACCAAGTGGGCGTTGTGGAGAGAAGTGTATGACGCTGACCAGTGAATAGAAATTCCTTCCAGCCAGGACGCGATGTCTATTCACAATCCCGACACTTCGGTAACGTTTGTGTGGTACTTACAGCATAGCAAGCGTAATCTCGCGAGATCACGCTGTAAATGACAGGATAACGTGATCTCGATGTGCTGTGCTGTAAGTCCCACACAAACGTTACCGTAGTGTCGGGATTGTGAATAGACATCCCGTCCTGGCTGGAAGGAATGTTTATTCACGGTCAAGACACTTCAGTAACGTTAATGTGGGTGTATGTGACTGCACATAGTGAACAACTCAGGATCACTATGCGCTGATTACATGAATGGAGAGAAGTGCATGACGCTGATTGGTCAGCGTCATACACTTCTCTCCACAACGCCCACTTGGTCACAAGCAAAAACACGCCCAGTTGTCCATTAAAGCTAAAATCGCTCATAACTTGGTGAAAATAGATCATTTTTCTAAATAAAAAACACTGCTGTCACCTACATTACAGCGCCAATCTCATTATGTAGGAGATAGGGCACTTATAATGTGGTGACAGAGCCTCTTTAATAACAATCAATGGCACTTTTATCCATCGCTTCAGGCTTTACTCTGCTGCTCAAACAAAATGTACCCGTTTCACGAGTAAGAAGTTTTCATAGGGAACTTTATGAATTAGGTTTTTGTGATGGAGCAGCTGCATTTTAGACTAATCACCTTTACAAAACCAGCTATGGGGGAAATCACATCAATATTAAATTCTGTAGCTGTTGAAATGCATTACCAAATTATGCATTTTGCTTCACGATCTGTCAGATAAATCTGAGTTTGACAGATTCCAGGAGAATCCATCCTACTCAAGTGTAGTGCATTAGTTTGGTAGAGGAGGTATAATTTCTTGACATTGGCTAGGCCCCAGACAAGATCAGGGAAACTCTAATTATGAACCATACAATAACATTCAACTGAATTGTATTTTTCCAACTTCGTGGCACCAGTGTGGTGAAGGCCCTTTATTTTTTGAGCATCACTCTGTTCAAAGAGTGTAGTCCATTTAACCAAAAAGTTTGCTGACTTTGATGTGAACGCACTTGAGAGGCCTGATCAGAACCCTGACATCCATCACCTTTACTACCTAATCCTAATCTCCCAACCACATCAGTGCTTAATGTTACTTGTGGCTGATAGGACCATGCACACAGTGCATTCAGAAAGTATTCATACCACTTTACTTTTTCTACGTGTTACATTACAGCCTTAACCTAAAATACATAATAATAATTAGTTTTTGTGGTTTTATAGGTAATATCATCAAAAGTAGGTTATTAAGAGGTCAGTGCATAACTCCTTCTGACACAGAAGATGCATCTGATTTACCTAAGAAATGCATATCTTTGGCCATCAAAGGACATTCACTGTCTGACAGATGTTTAATTGGCCCTTTCCTCACCAAGGTGCGAGATGTGTTGATTAACCCCTTCACGCTCCTTGACGTACTATTACGTCATGGCAGCTCTATCGTTCGCGCTCCATGCCGTAATAGTACGTCTTGCAGTTAGAACAGCGGTGCGCGCGCCCGGCGCGTTCATGCGCTGTGATAGCTGCTGTTTCTGACAGCAGGCTATCACGGCATAATGGGACGGGACCATTTACTATGGTCCCGCCTCGCCGATCGCCGCTATTGGCTAGTCAGTGAGTAACTAGCCAATAGCAGCGATCGGTCTCATTCAGCACAGCAGTGCTCGAGCCCGGCGTTCCTGAGCTGTGATAGCTGCTGTTTCTGACAGCATGCTATCACAGCATAATGGGCCGGGACCATTTACTATGGTCCCGCCTCGCCGATCGCCGCTATTGGCTAGTCAGTGAGTAACTAGCCAATAGCAGCGATCATTCTCGTCACTTCCTCTCTCTGACCTCACATCCTGCTGCAACCGCCCTGAACGCCCTGTTGGAGTTAGCGAGGCGTTGAGATCGGTTGTGAGCAGAGAGTCAGAGAGAAAAGAAGTGAAAAAAAGTGAAAAAAAGTTTCTAAAACAACGTTTTTTTTGCTTCCCACCACCCCATCCACTACCCACTCCTGTTCCCTTCCTCTTTGAGTTCTACCCACGTTTTTTGGTCAGTGATCTCCTATCACTGACCACTTTTCAGTCTTCAGGACCACATTTCTTGGTCCCTGGGGATTTTTTTTTCATTTTTTTCTATATAAAACATAAAACAAAAAAAAAAATATAAAAAGAAAAAAAAGAAACAAAAAAAAATAGTTAGTTTAGCCAATTTTGAAAATTTAACTGGTTAGTTTAGTATTAGGGTTAGTTAGTGTCAGGGAACCGTCAAAAAGCGTAGTTAGGTATAGTGTCAGGGAATTTAGCGTCAGGAATCGGTCACCGTAGATAGGCTTAGCGTTAGGGATCCATCACCGTAGTTAGGTTTAGCGTCAGGGAAGCTCGGAATAATTAGATAGGTTTAGTGTCAGGCACCCGTCACCGTAGTTAGGTTTAGTGTCAGGGAAGCTTGAAATAATCTAGATAGGTTTAGTGTCAGGGAATCGTCGCCGTAGTTAGGTTTAGCGTTAGGGAAGTCCACATAAAATTTAGTTAGGTTTAGTGTTAGGAACCCTCGCCCTAGTTAGCTTTAGTGTCAGGGAAGTCCACTTGCTCTCTAAAAACAAAACACACATTTGTGCTAGTTGTGCTATCCTATTGCTCCCAGTTAGGGATTTATTTTTTTGCAGTATATAAATTTTGTCTTCGCACAACAAGCATGTCCCAACGGACATTTACTGCTGAAGAGGCGTATGCATTTCTGGCCTCCGACACAGACTCGTCGGATGGCGATACACTATTTTATTTGTCTACCTCCTCATCCAGCGATGAAGAGGAGGGACCCCCTAGGAGACGCCCCAGGACCACCACCATAGTAGAAATCCCTGAGAGAAGTGACCCCACAACAAGTGATACCCCTGAGCGAAGTGACCCCATTTGGACGCCCACACCAGACCATTATGAACCCCAAATCCCTGAGTACACGGGCAGCCCAGGCATCAAATTTAACACGGCAGGGTTCAGTGAGATGGACTTTTTCAAGTTCTTCTTCACTGATAACTTTATAGAGCTAATGGTCACCCAGACTAATTTATATGCCCAACAGTATATCACCAAGAACCCCAACTCATTTTATGCCCAATCCCAGAGGTGGACTCCTGTAAACGCAGCAGAGTTGGGCAAGTTCTGGGGACTGCTCTTGAACATGGGGCTTCTAAAAAAGCCATCCATTAGGACCTACTGGAGCACGGACATCCTATACCACACCCCGATGTACCGTATGGCCATGTCCAGGATGCGTTATGAGGCAATACTTCGCTTCCTACATTATGCCGATAATGAGCAGTGCCCACCCCGAGATGACCCCAGTTTTGACCGTTTATATAAACTGAGACCCCTATTAGACCATTTCAGTGCCCGGTTTGCCCAAGCATACACCCCCGAGAAGTGTATTTCCATTGATGAGTCCCTGGTACATTTTAAAGGGAGGCTTCAATTCCGCCAATACCTGCCAAGTAAGAGGGCAAGGTATGGCGTGAAGTTGTATAAGCTGTGCGAGAGTGCATCAGGGTATACATATAAATTCAGGATATATGAAGGGAAGGACAGCAGTATTCAGCCCCCAGAATGCCCCCCCTTACTGGGAATTAACGCAAAAATTGTGTGGGATTTGGTGCACCCACTGCTGGACCAGGGTTACCACCTCTACCTGGATAATTTTTATACCAGCGTCCCGCTCTTCAAGTGCCTCGCTTCCAGAAGGACTGCGGCATGCGGCACTGCTAGAAAAAATCTTAGAGGCCTCCCTAAAACACTGCTTGGGCAAACACTCAGAAGGGGTGAGAGCAGGGCACATTCTAGTAGCAACATATTGTGTGTCAAGTACAAGGACAAGAGAGATGTCCTTGTATTGACAACAATACATGGCCACACCAGTACCCATGTACCTGTACGAGGTACCAGTACAGAGACCCCCAAACCAGATTGCATCCTGGACTACAATAGGTACATGGGAGGGGTGGACTTGTCAGATCAAGTCCTGAAGCCCTACAGCGCTACGCGGAAATCGAGGGTGTGGTATAAGAAGCTGGCCGTGCACATCATACAGATGGCATTGTACAATGCGTACGTGCTACGTCGATGTGCAGGCCAGAGGGGAACTTTCCTGGAATTTCAAGAGGTGGTTATAAAGAACCTAATTTTTGGCGACCAGGAAGGAGGGGCACCCAGTACTTCTGGAAGCGAGGCCACACGCATCGTACCAGGGCAACACTTTCCAGGAGAAGTTCCCCAAACTGGCAAGAAGGGAAAAAGTCAAAAGAGGTGCAAAGTGTGCTATAAGAGGGGGATAAGGAAGGACACAACATACCAATGCGACACGTGTCCCGAAAAACCAGGGCTCTGTATGAAAGATTGTTTTAAAATTTACCATACATCCCTTGATTTTTAATTTACCCTGATGCACTCCGCACAGCTTATCCCCCTCATCTTTCCCTTTTGAGCCCTGCCATGTGCCCAAGCAGCAAATAACAGCCACATGTAGGGTATTGCCGTACCCGGGAGAACCCACATTACAATTTATGGGGTGTATGTCTCCGGTGGCACATGCTGGGCACAATATATCGGACACTGAAATGGCATATATGTATAGGAAATTGCAAATCTCACTTTGCACCATCTACTGCGCATTACCTTTTACACAATAACTGTTGGGTCAAAATGCTCACTACACTCTAGATGAATGTCTTAAGGGGTGTAGTTTTTAAAATGGGTTCACTTCTCGGGGGTTTCAACTGTACTGGTACCTCAGGGGTTCTGCCTACATGACTTAGCACCAGAAAAGCTCCAGTAGGCTAAATGGTGGTCCTTCCCTTCTGAGCCCTGTCGTGTGCCCAGGCAGCTAATAACAGCCACATGTAGGGTATTGCCGTACCCGGGAGAACCCACATTACAATTTATGGGGTGTATGTCTCCAGTGGCACATGCTGGGCACAATATATCAGACACTGAAATGGCATATATGCATAGGAAATTGCAAATCTCACTTTGCACCATCTGCTGCGCATTACCTTTTACACAATAACTGTGGGGTCAAAATGCTCACTACACCACTAGATGAATGTCTTAAGGGGTGTAGTTTTTAAAATGGGGTCACTTCTCGGGGGTTTCAACTGTACTGGTACCTCAGGGGTTCTGCCTACATGACTTAGCACCAGAAAAGCTCCAGTAGGCTAAATGGTGGTCCTTCCCTTCTGAGCCCTGTCGTGTGCCCAGGCAGCTAATAACAGCCACATGTAGGGTATTGCCGTACCCGGGAGAACCCACATTACAATTTATGGGGTGTATGTCTCCAGTGGCACATGCTGGGCACAATATATCAGACACTGAAATGGCATATATGCATAGGAAATTGCAAATCTCACTTTGCACCATCTGCTGCGCATTACCTTTTACACAATAACTGTGGGGTCAAAATGCTCACTACACCACTAGATGAATGTCTTAAGGGGTGTAGTTTTTAAAATGGGGTCACTTCTCGGGGGTTTCAACTGTACTGGTACCTCAGGGGTTCTGCCTACATGACTTAGCACCAGAAAAGCTCCAGTAGGCTAAATGGTGGTCCTTCCCTTCTGAGCCCTGTCGTGTGCCCAGGCAGCTAATAACAGCCACATGTAGGGTATTGCCGTACCCGGGAGAACCCACATTACAATTTATGGGGTGTATGTCTCCAGTGGCACATGCTGGGCACAATATATCAGACACTGAAATGGCATATATGCATAGGAAATTGCAAATCTCACTTTGCACCATCTGCTGCGCATTACCTTTTACACAATAACTGTGGGGTCAAAATGCTCACTACACCACTAGATGAATGTCTTAAGGGGTGTAGTTTTTAAAATGGGGTCACTTCTCGGGGGTTTCAACTGTACTGGTACCTCAGGGGTTCTGCCTACATGACTTAGCACCAGAAAAGCTCCAGTAGGCTAAATGGTGGTCCTTCCCTTCTGAGCCCTGTCGTGTGCCCAGTCAGCTAATAACAGCCACATGTAGGGTATTGCCGTACCCGGGAGAACCCACATTACAATTTATGGGGTGTATGTCTCCAGTGGCACATGCTGGGCACAATATATCAGACACTGAAATGGCATATATGCATAGGAAATTGCAAATCTCACTTTGCACCATCTGCTGCGCATTACCTTTTACACAATAACTGTGGGGTCAAAATGCTCACTACACCACTAGATGAATGTCTTAAGGGGTGTAGTTTTTAAAATGGGGTCACTTCTCGGGGGTTTTAACTGTACTGGTACCTCAGGGGCTTCTGCCTACATGACTTAGCACAAGAAAAGCTCCAGTAGGCCAAATGGTGGTCCTTTCCTTCTGAGTCCTGCCATGGGCCCAAACATCAGTTTATCACCACAAATGGGGTATTGCCGCACTCAGGACAAATTGGGCAACAAAATGGGGTGTTTTATTCCTTGTGAAAATAAGAAATTTTGAACAAAAATTACATCTTAATGGAAAAAAATATCATTTTTTTAATTCACAGCCCAATTCAAATAGGTGCTGTGAAAAAACGGTGTGGTCAAAATGATAACAACAACCATAAATGAATTCCTTGAGGGGTCTAGTTTCCAAAATGGGGTCACTTCTGGTGGGTTTCCATTGCTTTCATACCTCTGGGGCTCTGCAAATGCGACATGGAACCCGAAAACCAATCCAGCAAAATCTGGACTCCAACAAACACATAGCGCTCCTTTCCTTCTGAGTCCTCCCATGGGCCCAAACGGCAGTTTATCACCACAAATGGGGTATTGCCGCACTAAGGACAAATTGGGCAACAAAATGGGGTGTTTTATTCCTTGTGAAAATAAGAAATTTTGAACAAAAATTACATCTTAATGGAAAAAATATCATTTTTTTAATTTCACAGCCCAATTCAAATAGGTGCTGTGAAAAAACGGTGTGGTCAAAATGATAACAACAACCATAAATGAATTCCTTGAGGGGTCTAGTTTCCAAAATGGGGTCACTTCTGGTGGGTTTCCATTGCTTTCATACCTCAACACCTCTTCAAACCTGGCATGCTGCCTAAAATATATTCTAATAAAAAAGAGGCCTCAAAATGCACTAGGTGCTCCTTTGTTTCTGAGGCTTGTGTTTTATTCCACGAGCGCACTAGAGCCACATGTGGGACATTTCTAAAAACTGCAGAATCTGGACAATACATATTTAGTAGTATTTCTCTGGTAAAATCTTCTGTGTTACAGAAAAAAATGGAATAATATTGAAATTCAGCAAGAAAAATGAAATTTGCAAATTTCACCTCCACATTGCTTTAATTCCTGTGAAATGCCTGAAGGGTTAAAAAACTTTCTAAATGCTGTTTTGAATACTTTGAGGGGTCTAGTTTTTAAAATGGGGTGTTTTATGGGGGTTTCTAATACATAGGCCCCTCAAAGCCACTTCAGAACTCAAGAGGTACCTTAAAAAAAAGGCTTTTGAAATTTTCTTAAAAATATGAGAAATTGCTGTTTATGTTCTAAGCCTTGTAACGTCCAAGAAAAATAAAAGAATGTTAAAAAAACGATGCCAATCTAAAGTAGACATATGGGAAATGTGAACTAGTAACTATTTTGGGTGGTATAACCGTCTGTTTTACAAGCAGATGCATTTAAATTCTGAAAAATGCAATTTTTTCAAAATTTTCTCTAAATTTTGCAATTTTTCACCAATAAACACTGAATATATCGACCAAATTTTACCACGAACATGAAGCCCAAAGTGTCACGAGAAAACAATCTCAGAATCGCTTGGATAGGTTTAAGCATTCCGACGTTATTACCACATAAAGTGAAATATGTCAGATTTGAAAAATGGGCTCTGAGCCTTAAGGCCCAAACTAGGCTGCGTCCTTAAGGGGTTAAGATTTTGTCATCAGGGCCTGTATCTAGCCTTCGATAGCATTCTCACCCAGGGTTAGAAGTAATTGCCCACACATCCTGACCAAACATCTAAAGCTATGCAAATGGGTGCCTGTGGTGTGTCTGCCATGTGGACAAGGTAAGCATAGGCCATTGTCACATGTTTCAAAGAAAATATGATACATCAACGCAAACCCCATCATAATTGATATTTGTAGTGACCCACATAGCTAGTTATGATCAGGGCAAATAGCCCTCATATATATGTCAAATTCACATCCCTACACACAGAGGAACTACCTGGAATTGGCTGTTGGCTAATAACATGGGCCTATTACAGTGGTGGTTGATATGCCCGGGTTGGTAAATGTCTGCACAGGTGAATGCAGGTAATATTGTATTTCTAGGAGATTCCTGCAAGAACACATGACCACTTTTATGTCTCTATAGAAATACAACTGTGTAATGGAAGGAGTATGCTTCATTATCATATGAACAGCCTCCTCTCAGTGACCACACCAGCTAGGGGACTGGGGGCAAAAAAATAGTTTTAAAATGCCAGGAGAAGTGAGGGTCGGTGTCAGTCGTTGGGGATCCATATCTCGGAGTGACTGCCCATATTTTCAGCTGTCCCCACAGCCAGGATATTCGCCGCTGTACATCAGTAAGGTTTTGTTCTGTTACTTTTATCCCTTTTATTTTCATAAACTGTTTGAATGCATGGTAACTGTATGTATATTTTTCATCTTTTAATCTGACACCTATTTTGTGTATTGCACTGCACTATTGTGTATTACATTTTAAATATTTCTAAGTCTCTTCCTTGTAGTCTTACAGAACTTAATCTTCCGTAGGTGAGGAACGTTACCTGTATTTTATGTTCCATTTAGATAACCTGTGTTATTGTAACTGGTGTAAGAGAACATAGAGACATAGGCCCCTATTGCCTAGATAAGTATAGGTGGTGGTAGTATACTGTGGTATAAATTATTGGGGTGTGGGGAACCTATGTTAGTGATTTAGCATAATCCTGTTATCTAGAGTAGGTGGGCGTGGATTTATGTGGTAAATTAATAAGCTCAGTAGTGTAGTTCACCCCTGTGACGTGACCTGAGATTGGCGATCGTCACAGTTTTCTTATCAATCTGCACACCATACCCCATCAGCAAAATTAGGTTTGTAGAAATTTGTACAAATTGCCCAAAAATATATTTTATTTACTGAAGTATTCAAACCCAAAGGGCTTGGTACCTTTTTAAATAACATAACAAGCATCTTCAGGAGCCAAAAATTCGGGAGGAGAAAGGAGGAGTTGCAGGGAAAAAGAGAAATAAAAACTGAAGAAAAACACATTATATAGCTATGTCACATTAACTTAGGAGTAAATATTCCATCGACCCCAGAATTTGTCATAGTTTGCACAGGTGATAATATTTTCAGATGATAAAGAATTCACGGCCTGAATCCAGGCAGAAACTGATGGAAGGAGAATAGATATAAAATGGCAAATAATTAGTCTTCTGCCTATAAACAGGCCTTTTAATGTCAATATTATTCCATTGGCTGAGCCAGTGATACGATCCAAGAATACAATTGTTAAGATCAAGAGGAATAGTAAAATTATATATAGTATTTAAAGAGAATCTGTCCCCTCCGAAACCCTTAAACTATAGTAAACTGTAAGTAGCTTATCTTTCTACTCTTATTTCCCCGCTGTAAAGTGGTCCAAGTAACAATCGGTGAACCGGCGGCAGGATCATGGGCTCCCAAGGATCATTAAAATATGAGGAAGGCTAGCCTGTCTGGTCCAATCCCACAGAAGAGTTACTGTATCACAAATTGCTGAAAAAAGTTAGTGCTGGCTATGATAGAAAGGTGTCTAAACACCGTGCATTGGAGCTTGCTGCGTATGCAACTGCGTAGCCACAGACCGGTCATTGTGTCCATGACCGTGGTCCACAGCCGTAAGGGCCTACAATCGGTACATGAGCAACAGAATTGGATCATGGAGCATTAGAAGAAAGTCGCCTGGTCTAGAGAGCCACATTTTTTATTTTTTTTTACTATAAGTGAACCACCGGGTGCATTTGTGTTGGTTACCTGGTGAAGAGATAGCACCTGGATGCATTTGGGAAGAAACAAGCTGGCAGGGAAACCATGGGTCCTGGCATTCATGTGGATGCTATTTTGACCACCGACCTAAACATTGTTGCAGACCAAATAAACCCCTTCATGACAACTCTATTCCCTAACCGCAATGTCCTCTTTTAACCGGAAAATGCGTCCTGCCACTTCAAAAATTGTTTAGGAATGGTTTAAGGAATGTGACAAAGTTCAAGGTGACCTAGTCTCCAAATTCCCCAGATCTCAATCTGTAGGATGTGCTGGGAAAAAAAAGTCCAATCCATGTCCCCACCTCGCAATTTACAGGACATAAAGGATCTGCTGCTAATGTCTTGGTGCCAGATGCTACAGTACACCTGCAAAGGTCTTGTGGAGTCAATGTCTCGATGGGTCAGAGCTGTTTTGGTGGCATGAGTGGGGCTTACACAATATTAGACAGGTGGTTTTATTCCGATTCATAGGCCTTTTACGGCGCTGAATCGGAATAAATAAACCATGTAGGGAGCCGTGTTTTAGCAGTAACACGTCCCACCTGTGTCCGATGGACTTTTATTCTATGTTGAAATAAAGCTCTTTTTATATTTTCCAAATGTGGATGTGCTGAGGATTTTCTTCCAAAAGCTGAGTATCAGTATTGATATCACCCGTTTAACCCCTCAGATGCGGCGCTCAATAGCGAGCGCCGCATCGGAGTTGTTTTGGAGAGATCCCTCTCATCCCACCAGCACCCGGAGATAAGATCGCTGGGTGTCGGTGTCTTCTATGGCAGCCGGGGGCCTAATAAAGGCCCCCACGTCTGCCTGTAGTGTATGCCTGCTAGGTCATGCCAGAGGCATGGCTTAGCAGATGCCTGTCCGTTTTACATGGACAGGCATAATACACTGCAATACAGTGTTGCAGTGTATTATAAATGCGATCGAACGATCGCATAGTGAAGTCCCCTAGTGGGACTAGTAAAAAAAGTAAAAATAACGTTTAATAAAGTTTAAAAAAAAAAAAAGTTACACATATTTGATATCGCCGCGTAACAACCCCAAATATAAAGTTATTACATCATTTAACCCGCACGGTGAACGTCGTAAAAAACAATGGAAAAATTGCTGTTTTCTTTGAATCCTGCCTTAAAATTTTTTGGGAAAAAAGTGATCTAAAAGTCGCATCTACTCCAAAATGGTACCAGTAAACACTACAATTCGTCCCACAAAAAAAAAATCCTTCATACAACTGCATCGGCGAAAAAATAGAAAAAGTTATGTCTCTTCAAATATGGAGACACAAAAACAAATAATTTTGAAAAAAGTGTGTTTACTGTGTAAAAGTAGTAAAACATAAAAAATCTATGTACATTTTGTGTTGTTGCAATCGCAACAACCCGCTGAATAAAGTTATTGTGTTCTCTATACCACACGGTAAACTGCGTAAATTTAGGACACACAAGTTTGGCGAAATTGCAGTTTTTTATATCATATATAAATCTGCTTAGCATCCCCTGCTCTAGCATTCTGCCTCGAGAGTGGATTTATTTCCAATGTCAAAGGTTCCCTTTAAGCCACCAAACCATCCTCTCGTGTCTTTTTTTTTTTTTTTCCTCTAGATCCGGAGAGCATATATTTATGGAAGGGAACCGGTCACCAGCATTTCACTTATTAAATCAGCAATACCTGGTGGAAGTGGGTGAAAACGGGCACGTGCGCTATCTCAGATGAGATTTCGGCATTCAGGGCGGGCCAGTACTTGGCGGTGGGCGGGCGTAAGAAGAGGAACGAACGAGACTGCTGGATTATTACCATAAAAGGCGCAAAATGTTTGCAGACCGTTATTTACGATCAGGGGAGGAGTTTAGAGGAGGGGATAACCGCAATGAACTTTTAACCGCAGCGGTCAGCGAGGGGTAAGTAGAGTTGAATAGGTGAAATGCTGGTGACCGGTTCCCTTTTAAGTTTTTTAAATCCGGCTTTATGCAAACGGTAAACAAGTATTTATGGTAGAGATGTTTTCTTCTTTATTTCTAAAACTAATCAGAAAAAAAAAATCTTAAAAACAACAAAACACTAAATTGTAATGCATGTTGTCTTCTTTTTATGGCGTAACGTAATGTACAAGGAGATCTGTTTACACTGTTCAGAGATTTCTTACTGCATTTTTTTTCATGGCGCTGTGTGTGAGTTGAAAATGAAGCATCTAATACATACAACACTGCTGGAAGTTAATATACTGAAGCTTCCTAGAGAGATCTTCCTACTTTATTCGGCAGAACGGGAAGCACAGGTATTCAGTGTTATAGGAACAATAGCGTACAGTGTAGGAATATACAATGATAGGGATTTTTGTCTGATTTTCAGAGCCTAATATACAGGTAAAAGAAATAATCCAAATCAAAGATATATTAAAAATATGAATCAAAACATCTAAATTTTGTCATTTTTTTTGTGAAAAAAAGGCAATGTCACTGGGTCAATTACCTTGTATTTTGTCAATCTTGTCATCCAAAATTGTGTAAATTAAAATATATGTAAATTAGACTAGGTGTGGCGACAATGCCTTACACATCATAAAATTGCCCAAAAGTACACTACAAATATTAGAGCTCCTAATAATGATCTTATACTGTATAGTTAGTTGCATGTGATGTATTTATTAAAGTGATACACCCCACCTTTACACCGAAAAGAAGAACTCCTGATTGGAAGACTAGACCTAGTCGCTAAATACATGAGAAAGTTTGAAGTTATGCAGCTTATATTCTATACGTACTGTCAACCGGTTTAAGGAGTAAAAAGAAGAATCGAGAGAAAACGTTTTAGGCCGAACTCCTATGCATGATTATATTGATGCATGACTTTCCACGTTTTCAGAAACTAAGAACTGAGCATATACTGATGGGCTATGTTCACACGGGGTCTTTTGCCGAGTTTATTGACGCGGAAACCGCGTCGCAAAACTCGGCAGAAACGGCCCGAGAACGCCTCCCATTGATTTCAATGGGAGGCGTCAGCGTCTTTTTCCCGCGAGCAGTAAAACTGCCTCGCGGGAAAAAGAAGCGACATGCCCTATCTTCGGGCGCTTCCGCCTCCGACCTCCCATTGACTTCAATGGGAGGCAGGAGAAAGCGTGTTTTATGCCCGCGGCGCTCAATGGCCGCGGGCGAAAAACGGCGCGATAATTGCTATTCACACGGAGTATTTTGGGGGAGGAATATCTGCCTCAAAATTCCGTTTGGAGCTTTGAGGCAGATATTCCTCCCCCAAAATACTCCGTGTGAACATAGCCTTACTGTCAAATGAATAAAGATGGCCATAGACTGACATAGATTTGGCTGCAATGTAGCATTTGTAGGCTCTGTTCACACTGACTTCATGGCTAAAATTATTACAGGCGTATAATATGCCTTGTGGCGAATTGTGTGTGACTTGTAATCGATCCGTCAGGTTTCTGAGGGGGTTTTACACAAAAAAATTAGTGACGCAAACTATGCTAGTCTGGCCATTGAACAATGAAATCCTGACAGGTTGGACCCTAACACTAATGTGAACACAGACTTGCTCAATTACTATGGTTGTAAAAAAAGGCACAGGTCCATCAAGTTCAAACACGGGAGAGAATGGTGACCTGGGCGAATGGAAAGACAGAAATTAGGCTACAGTCACACGAGCATATCAGATTCACATGCATGAATCTGGTCAGTGTGTTTTGCGAGGGGCATGCGTTATTGGACGTCATGTGTATTCAGAATCCTGACACTTCTGAATCTTTTCTGTGAGATTTGCAGCAAGGGAAACGAAATCTCGTTTATCTCCGAAATCTCGCGAGATTTCATTTCCCGTGCTAGAAATCTCAAAGAAAAGATTCAGAAGTGTCAGGATTCTGAATACACATGACGTCCAGGCTGGATGATCATGTGTATTCATTATCAGGACACTTGATTAATGTTAATCTCTGTTTATGTGGCTGCACATCGCTGCTGTGTAAATCAATGGAGATGAGTGTATGATGCTGACTGGTCACTGATTGGTCAGCGTCATACACGTAAACACGCCCAGTTAAAAACACAATACACGCCCAGTTGTCCATTTCAAAGCTCATTTGCATATATATAAAATAGCTCATAACTTGGCCAAAAATGAACGTTTTTATAAAAAAAAAACGTTACTGTTATCTACATTGCAGCGCCGATCACATGCAATAGGAGATAGGGATTTCAGAATCTGGTGACAAAGCCTCTATAAACCTTTTTTAACTTAACATACAAAAAGAAAAGACACTTAGGGAGTCCTTTATCATGTACATGACCCGGGCACGCAAACCTATAAAAGTGGCTAGAACAGGACAGACCTCGTGCAAGACCGAAGGATGGATAAATAGCACACACATAAAAGTATATCTCTCTATTTAGATATGACATGGGTCTGCCATGAACATATGGGTACAAAGTTTATGAACCCATAACATGAAGGCACCCATAATTTGTGCACATTTAATTCCTAGTGAGATAAAAAGTTGCCAGTGGAGTAATTGAAATAGACCAGCAAGATCATGTTGCCACCCCCTTCCTTTATTTTTTCTTATTTTCATTTATTTCACATAATTAACATTACCATTATAAATATGACGACGCAGCAACACTAAAATAAGTCATGACCATACAAAGCATATACATTATTTTCCCAACCAACAGACCCACCTCCTAGTGTGCGAAGAGGAAGCAAAAAGAAAGAAACTGACACTTTAAAGAGGCTCTGTCACCAGATTCTCAAATCCCTATCTCCTATTGCATGTGATCGGCGCTGCAATGTAGATAACAGTAACGTTTTTGTTTGTTTTTTAAAACGTTCATTTTTGGCCAAGTTATGAGCTATTTTATATATATGCAAATGAGCTTTGAAATGTACAACTGGGCGTTTATTGTGTTTTTAACTGGGCGTGGTTACGTGTATGACGCTGACCAATCAGTGACCAGTCAGCGTCATACACTCCTCTCCATTCATTTATACAGCAGCGATGTGCAGCCACATACACAGAGATTAACGTTAATCAAGTGTTCTGATCATGAATACACATTATCATCCAGCCTGGACGTCATGTGTATTCAGAATCCTGACACTTCTTCTTCACTTCTCTTTTCTTTGAGATTTCCAGCAAGGGAAACGACATCTCGTTTACCTCCGTAATCTCGCGAGATTACGTGTGGCTTGCTGGAATCTCCCAGAAAAGATTCAGAAGTGTCAGGATTCTGAATACACATGACGTCCAGGCTGGATTTCATGTGTATTCATTATCAGGACACTTGATTAACGTTAATCTCTGTTTATGTGGCTGCACATCGCTGCTGTGTAAATGAATGTAGCTGAGTGTATGATGCTGACTGGTCACTGATTGGTCAGCGTCATACACGTAAACACGCCCAGTTAAAAACACAATACACGCCCAGTTGGACATAACGGAAAAAAAACACCCAATTGTCCATTTCAAAGCTCATTTGCATATATATAAAATAGCTCATAACTTGGCCAAAAATGAACGTTTTTAAAAAAACAAAAAAACGTTACTGTTATCTACATTGCAGCGCCGATCACATGCAATAGGAGATAGGGATTTGAGAATCTGGTGACAGAGCCTCTTTAAATGATCAGAACCTGTCTCTCCCCCAGTCCATATGAGAAATCCAATGTTACCATTTACAAGAGAACCTTTCCATTTTTGTGTTTAACCTAAAGTGTGATCTTTCGTTTAGCATAACCTTATTTACCTGTCTCTTTCGTTCTATTACCCCCTGTGTAGAACTTGAGCACCAATGACGCAATATTATTAAACTGGATCGAAATAATAATTACAAAACCAAATTAAATGTCTTTTCAAAATAGTGTTCCTCAACAGATCCATATCTCCCAAAATACATAATGCTGGATTATCAGGAATCCCTATACCAAAAACATTTCCGATCCATAATAGTACCTCCGTCCAATACCTATGCAATTTTGGACAATTCTGGGCCTGCGTTAGTTAGCAAACATTTAATACGACTGGAATTATTGCTAAAATAACACTTATTTAGAAACTTTTATAAGAAAAAATAGGCAAGTGATAAGTAAAAAGAAAAATGTTTGATCCGATTTGGAATTCAGCTGCATTATGGAAAGGTCTTCTGCCATCTTCACTTTTCTGGTACCGCAACAATGGCGGCTGTGCTAATTTCCGTGGACTGAATAGGACTTTTGCATTGTTCTATAAAGTGCCTACGTGTATGTTTCCAATGTAATAAATGGCTTGGTACCGTGCGATAATTTTAACACTTTTGACTGGCATAACAGATGCGCTTGTGTTTAACTCTTTCTTAGGATCGAATGGTAAAAATCCCCTAACTGCTAGCTGTGGCTGGCAGCTGAGATGTTACTGGAGAATAGCATGCTGTACTGTTAAGATTACATTTATCCATTATACATTATTTTTACTATTCTCTGTGAATGTAATCCAATGAAATTGCTTTTGTAATTATTAATCCATAGATTGTATATGTCCTTTTATATTGCAGGTGAAACTATAGCACAGTTAACCGATATGAACATTGGAGAACATCATGACCCTGATGGGCGTGTTACGATTTTTACTGATAAGACTGGGGTTGTAAAAGCTGCTAGACTTCTACTTTCTTCAGTTACTAAGGTGCTGGTGTTGGCAGACAGGATTGTCGTTAAACAAATTATCACTTCCCGAAACAAGGTACTTAAGTTTCTTTTAATGGGCACAATCCATTTGCAGAAGACAGATGTGTTTTTGCAGCTTTTTCGATGACATCAGATTATATATTTTTTTTGTCTGCGAGTAAACAATCATTGCTGGCAAACAAGAAATTATCTTTTCACATTGGTGTTACTGCTCCCATGATAGCAAATTTTAATTGACACTTATATTATGAAAAAATCTGTGATATTGGAACTACCTACTTCTTAAAGTTCTGGTGTACTTCTATAAACGCCTTGGTGAGTGTGGTCCTCAATTTACCCCTATGTTCAGAGTAAAATCTAATCTTTTCATAATGCTGTATTGTAATGCTCTATATATATATATATATATATATAATATATATATATATATATTAGTCCTTCTCAATGAATTAGAATATCATCAAAAAGTTAATTTTATTTTGAATAATTCAATTCAAAGAGTCAAACTCCTATATTATATAGATTCATTACACTCAGAGTGATCTATTTCCAGCATTTTTTTCTTTTAAGGTTGATGATTATGGCTAACCATCAATGAAAACCCGATATTTAGTGTCTCTGAAAATTTGAATATTTGGTAAAATTTGAATATTGGGTATAGGTTGAAGATTGTAGACTCGTGGTGTGACACTCTAATCAGCTAATCAACATAAACACCTGCAAAGGTTTCCAAAGCCTTTAAAAGGACTGGTCTGTTGTTCAGTGGTCCACAGTCCTGTTTTCAGATGAAAGTAAATTTTTCATTTCATTGGGAAATCTTGGTCCCAAAGTCTGGAGGAAGAGTGGAGAGGCATCAATCCAAGTTGCTTGCGGTCCAGTGTGAAGATTCCACAGTCAGTGATGGTTTGGGGAGCCATGTCATCTGCTGGTGTTGGTCCACTGTGTTCTATCAAGTCCAGAGTCAGCGCAGCCGTCTACCAGGAAATTTTAGAGCACTTCACACTTCCCTCTGCTGACAAGCTTTATGGAGATGCTGATTTCATTTTCCAGCAGGACTGGGCACCTGCCCACACTGCCAAAAGTACCAATACCTGGTTTAATAACCACAGTATCACTGTGCTTGATTGGCCACCAAACTTGCCTGACCTGAACCCCATAGAGATTCTATGGTGTATTGTCAAGAGGAAGATGAGAGACACCAGACCCAACAATGTAGACGAGCTGAAGGGCGATATCAAAGCAACCTGGACTTCCATAACACCTCAGCAGTGTCACAGGCTGATCGCCTCCATGCCACGCCACATTGATGCAGTAATTCATGCAAAAGGAGCCCCAAACAAGTATTGAGGGCATATACTGTACATCCTTTTCAGTAGGCCAACATTTCCGTATTAAGTCATTTTTGAAATTGGGCTTATTTATTATTATAATTTTCTGAGATACTTAATTTTGATTAATTGTTGGCCATAATCGTCAACATTAAAAGAAAAATGCTGGAAATAGATCACTCTGTGTGTAATTAATCTATATAATATGAGTTTCACTTTTTGAATTGAATTACTGAAATAAAGTAACTTTTTGATGATCTAATTTATTGAGATGGACTAGTGTGTGTGTATTTGTGTATATGTGTGTTAATCTATAATATGGCCAATTAATCAAAATTCAGCGCAATTAATCGATATCATCTTGTGAATTTTGGTTTTATCAATTATTTTTTTCCGGTTTAAACTGTATCTGCATCTTCAGGACGCAGATACAGTTAAATTGAATGGTAGAGCAGGGCACCGTAAGGTCCCTGCTCTACCATTCACTATGTATGGCTGGATGTGAGGTAGTGACGCACAGACCTGAGGGGTCTCTTCCACTCGTCATTGGAACAGGGTTCGGTGAGTATGTATATTATTATTTTTATCAGGCACTATTGGGGGCAGCTGTGGGGGACTTTATACTGTGTGGGGTGCATATATGAGGGCAGCTATAGGGGCATTATACTGCGTGAAAGTCATTTATAGGGGCGTTATACTGTGTGGAGTACAGTTATGGGGGAATTATACTGTGTGGAGTACAGTTATGGGGACGTTATACTGTGTGGAGGGCAGTTATTGGGCATTATACTTTGTGGAGAGCAGTTATTGGGCATTATACTGTGTGGAGGACAGTTTTATAGGGGGCATTATACTGTGTGGAGGACCGTTATAGGGGGCATTATACTGTGTGGAGGACAGCTATGGGGCATTATACTGTGTGGAGGGCAGCTATGGGGCATTATACTGTGTGGAGGGCAGCTATAGTGGCATACTGTGTGGGGAGCACTATGGGGGCAATATGCTGTGTGGTGGCAGTGTTAGGGGGTATATTATATACAGTAGTATTCAACAGGCTCAGGGGATAAATATAAATTCAATGGTGTAGCATGCAAATTAGGGGGCGTGGCATGCAAAAGGGGTGTGGGCTAAATAATTGTTCAATAATCGTAATCGAGATGACATGTTCAATTAATTGTGATTTTGATCTAGGTCATGATTGCCCAGCCCTAATAAATATATATTCAGGATAGATAGGGTTTAAATATGATGCCGCAATATACCGGAGATGTTGGGGAATCTATAGAAACTTTTCATAAGAGTCCGCTGAATGCAAAATAATTGTGATCTACCATTACCCTCACTTATTCTAATCTTATAAATTGACAAACTTCCTCTGGAATTTATGGCGTTTCTCTTTATAGAATAGATAACCTAGTTCTTTCCTATTTTTCATGTGACATACATCACTGTTGACTAATAAATACTTGCTGAAGTCTCCTATATTACAACATTCACTAGAACGCCACGTGTCTAAAGCTTTCTCGTCTGTTCCATTGAGAATTGCAAGCAGGGATATCCCCTATAGCGTCCAGGCTTTACCCTATTGATTGTAACTGCTGGATACGCGGCACATATCACAGAAACCTTGTTCATCTAGATTGGATACTACTTTCATTACTGGATACAATTGATTCAGTCTGCCGTTATGCTTGTGGAATATTTCTAACAACCACATGATGTAAGAAAACATTGTTATTGCAAAATTTCTTCTATTTATTGAAGTGGTTGTAAGAGATGAATCGCTACTTCAACATAAATGAATAAAGTTTTATATTTATGTGCTACATATCCAATAAGAAGACATTCCATTATATATTGGGGCATGTACCCTAAATATTCAAGCGAAACGGAGCAAGTGTCCTTTAATGGATTGTGTTACAACTCCATATTTATTGGATAGAATTATTACTGTTTGATGTCTTAATGAATCAACAATAAACTTATTAATTTCTATTTTATTTCTATTGCATTTTAATGTGGGCACAGATTGTCCATCACTGTTTTTATTGTATTCTCATGTATTTCTATCAATATACAGTTGGTATTCATTTGCTATAGTTATGTTATTTCTTTAACTGCAAAAAACTGAAGCACTGATTTTTATCCACTGAAGGATAATTCCACTGTAAAGCTTCTGTGAGGTGAAGGCTACATAGTGACCCTCAGCACTGCATTGCGCCAGACCCATCTTTAAACGCGTAGTTTATTCGTGCAACAATGTTGGACCTTGTATGGTTGTATTGGTACTCATGACCTTCATACTATACACTAGGCTTAAAAACCCTAAGGCCTCGACTACAGTATTGATTCCGTCAAAACGGACTCCTTGCACAACTGAGACAAACGGAAACCATTGGCACCAAATCAGTCACCTTTTGTGTCGGTTTCCGTTTGTTTCAGTCAGGGTCCCGTTCTGGCGGGAAGCTCCGACCCTGACGCAGGCGTGAATGAAGCCTAAAATGTATAATTCTTTTAAATCCTGTTCATTTATTAGGTGTGTTGCCTACGGCAATTTTTTCATTTCATATTCCGGCTTTAACCGAGTCGATAGTCTCAAGTTTAGTGACCTATATTGCATATATTCTATGTATTTCTCTTTTGGTAAATAATTTTCTGGCACATACAAAGGGAAGTTAATTGCCCTCCTAGTCTCAGAAATTATATTCAGCCTACTGCAGTCTATTCAGATCTGTATTGGGTGCTGTGTCTCCGCCCATATTCCCACCTTAGACGTACTGAAAACAGAGTTTTCGGGGGCAGGAAATGGTCTAAGGCAGGGGTACTCTACTACTTTTTGTAAAGGTCCACTTACCTGGATTTTCCATCAAGAGAAGGTCTGAGCTGAACACCAACTAGGGTTAAAACAAGTCCCTCCTTCCCTGCCCGCTGACTCATCTTCGTGTCGGGATGAGTTCGGAAGCCACACAGCCTAGAGAGACCACTGCTCCCCTCTTGGTCCGGATATCAGGGATCTGTGGTCCGTGGTCCATATTTGGACTGCGGTCCACCAGTTGAGTACCCCTGGTCTAAGGTATGGCATCTCATGGAGTATGATGTTACATTTTTAACAACAAAATCACTGGTGTATATTGCCGTATGAAAATGTATGGATGTCCCAATAGGATTGCATGGATCCATGTGATAAGGATTACAGATATGGTTGCGAGAAGCACTCATTTATCTTTTTTTTATTTTACTTGTGTATAGAGTGGAATTCTTTAATGGATAGATATTCAAACTTTATAGTCCTAGGTAACATATTACAGTCCTCCATCATGATTAGTATTTGGGGAGTGAATATCAATGAAATCTATATCAGATAGTTTGAGCATGACATACGAGTAGTTTAAAGGAACCTTTTAAACTCCTTATCCCTCCTCACATAATCAATGTAGATCTTTCTGAAACATCGTTCAGACTCTTATACTATACGTCACACGATACACTGGCAGACAGGTCACTTTTCATACCTGGCAATTTAATTGAGTATGGTGACTCTGTTTCCCGACTTACTATGGTAAGGTTAAAAATTTATTACTTGCCGGTAAATGATAGTATTCTGGTATGAGCTTTGCATGGATACATATATATATATACAGTGAAGGAAATAAGTATTTGATCCCTTGCTGATTTTGTAAGTTTGCCCACTGTCAAAGACATGAACAGTCTAGAATTTTTAGGCTAGGTTAATTTTACCAGTGAAAGAGAGATTATATATATATAAAAAAAATAAAAATAAACAGAAAATCACATAGTCAAAATGATATATATTTATTTGCATTGTGCACAGAGAAATAAGTATTTGATCCCCTACCAACCATTAAGAGTTCAGCCTCCTCCAGACCAGTTACACGCTCCAAATCAACTTGGTGCCTGCATTAAAGACAGCTGTCTTAAATGGTCACCTGTATAATAGACTCCTGTCCACAGACTCAATTAATCAGTCTGACTCTAACCTCTACAACATGGGCAACACCAAAGAGCTTTCTAAGGATGTCCGGGACAAGATCATAGACCTGAACAAGGCTGGAATGGGCTACAAAACCATAAGTAAGACGCTGGGTGAGAAGGAGACAACTGTTGGTGCAATAGTAAGAAAATGGAAGACATACAAAATGACTGTCAATCGACATCTATCTGGGGCTCCATGCAAAATCTTACCTCGTGGGGTATCCTTGATCCTGAGTAAGGTGAGAGCTCAGCCGAAAACTACACGGGGGGGAACTTGTTAATGATCTCAAGGCAGCTGGGACCACAGTCGCCAAGAAAACCATTGGTAACACATTACGCCGTAATGGATTAAAATCCTGCAGTGCCCGCAAGGTCCCCCTGCTCAAGAAGGCACATGTACAGGCCCGTCTGAAGTTTGCAAATGAACATCTGGATGATTCTGAGAGTGATTGGGAGAAGGTGCTGTGGTCAGATGAGACTAAAATTGAGCTCTTTGGCATTAACTCAACTCGCCGTGTTTGGAGGAAGAGAAATGCTGCCTATGACCCGAAGAACACCGTCCCCACTGTCAAGCATGGAGGTGGAAACATTATGTTTTGGGGGTGTTTCTCTGCTAAGGGCACAGGACTACTTCACCGCATCAATGGGAGAATGGATGGAGCTATGTACCGTCAAATCCTGAGTGACAACCTCCTTCCCTCCACCAGGACATTAAAAATGGCTCGTGGCTGGGTCTTCCAGCATGACAATGACCCGAAACATACAGCCAAGGCAACAAAGGAGTGGCTCAAAAAGAAGCACATTAAGGTCATGGAGTGGCCAGTCTCCAGACCTTAATCCCATAGAAAACTTATGGAGGGAGCTGAAGATCCGAGTTGCCAAGTGACAGCCTCGAAATCTTAATGATTTACAGATGATCTGCAAAGAGGATTGGGCCAAAATTCCATCTAACATGTGTGCAAACCTCATCATCAACTACAAAAAACGTCTGACTGCTGTGCTTGCCAACAAGGGTTTTGCCACCAAGTATTAAGTCTTGTTTGCCAAAGGGATCAAATACTTATTTATCTGTGCACAATGCAAATAAATATATATAATTTTGACTGTGATTTTCTGTTTTGTTTTTTTTAAAATATAATCTATCTCTCACTGGTAAAATTAACCTAGCCTAAAAATTCTAGACTGTTCATGTCTTTGACAGTGGACAAACTTACGAAATCAGCAAGGGATCAAATACTTATTTCCTTCACTGTGTGTATGTGTGTATGTATATATATATAGATAGATAGATATGTTCATCTGTGTATAAAAGTCTGTTCATGAGGAGGTAAAATTAATGATAATGAAGTTTATTTAGTAAAACTTTGGTCGCCACAAACTTCAGAAGTTGGCATACTATAGAAATGTAGACTATTTTAGTATAAAATAAATAAAAAAAATCTACATCTTTTCTTCCAGGTCCTTTCAACTATGGAGCATCTTGAAAAAGTCAGCAGCTTTCAAGAATTTGTTCAGATATTCAGTCAGTTTGGGAATGAAATGGTGGAATTCGCCCACCTTACTGGAGATAGGCAAAATGTATGTATAATATTGTTTGCATATGATGTGTGTTCATGGTTAAAGGCCATCAGAGAATTTAATTTTACACGCAAATATTATTTAAATTTTTTTATAAAAATGTCACTTTGTGTGTTTGTTTACTGCTTCCATGTTAGGAATTTTAAATTGTGACACATTTTGAAGAAATGACTATATAGGAGCTGCTGTGTACTGTATTCAGAGTAAAATGTAATCTTTTTATAAATTTATAGGTTCATAATCCAATTTCTCTACAGAAAAGATAATGAAGTTCATTTAATTTGCACATTGCTAAAGGTTACCATTTCTGCACTGTACCTTTTTACCTTTTTTTTTTTCCTTTTCTTGCTATAAGATGGTGCTCGGTTTGCTTTCTATGCTATAAATAGGATAACTGCCATGTCCCGAGACTCCCATGAAACACAGAACGTGTTAGACGGGTGAATCGAATGAGATCGTTCATGATATTCCATACTTTAGTGCCACTGCCAGCCTCCGTAGAGGAATTTCTGTTATAATCCTATTCGGTTTCTAGGCCAAGGATCAATGCAATTTCTCCTGTACCTTTTTGTCTGGATTGCTATACACAATATTCATTAGAACCTTAAGGGCGTTCTCCCGTAATATATGCATTGATGGCAAATTAAATATATATATTCTATCAATATCCGATTGGTTGGTGTCCAATCGCTGTGACTTCAACCAATCGGATATTAATGACACAGCTAATCGTTATGATTTCAATGCTTAATAACCCATTGAGGACGCAGCCTAATTCGGGCCTTCAGGATAACGCAAATTTTTTGTGCTTTCATCGCCGCATTCCCAGAGCCATAACTTTATTTTCCCATCTTCATAGGATTGTTTTGTTTAAGAAGAATCTGCCAGCTCTGCTAAAATGTCTTATCTGCCATTTGGGCTAATAGTACAGCGGACCTGTTCCTATGATAGTCTCTTATATAGGACAGCATATAGTGGTGACCGATCCACTGTTTATTATGGGACAAACATATTGTACTATTTTTTTTTAAATGTATGCAATATAGTTTTCTGTACAGTAACTTCAACTGTAAAAACTCTTCAAATGTAATATATTATCAAGTCAAAAAAATAAATGCTCCTAATAAAATTAATTTTTCAAGGACTTGAAGAGTGAGAAGAAGAAAGCGAGTATGGCTGCTGCGAGAGCGGTGCTAGAGAAATGTACCATGATGCTGCTCACCGCTTCCAAGGTAAGAGAACGGATTCAATATATATATATATATATATATAGTTGTTGTGTTTTATTATAAAGATTTAACAAATACAAAAATACAGGGCAAAGTTATTTTTGACAGCTCAAGGGAACAACGTGTATAGCATTTAGTTACAAATAAGATGTCATTTTGTATATACAATATCTATTGAACGTTATGTCCAGCCTCTCAATGGATAATTCAGCAGAAGAGCTTATTTAATATTGATATACCCCTAGTAAGATATAATGGTTGTCCAAATAACTATCTGCTTTTGACATGGCAGGTATCTACAGATCTTTGCTTTTAAAATGCTAATCATTCCTTGACCCCTTCCCACCGCAGCCCATTTTCCGTTTTTCATTTTTGTTTTTTCCTCCCCACCTTCCAAAAGCCATAATGTCTTTATTTTTCCATCGATAAAGTACCATCAGGGCTTGATTTTTGCGGGAAGAGTTGTAGAGCAACATTTATTTTGCCATATAATGTGCTAGGAAATGGGAAAAAATGTATTTGTGGGGTAGAAAATGAAAAAAACAGCGATTCCTCCATGGTTTTTTGCGCGCCGTTTTTACAGAATTCACTGTGCAATTAAACTAACATGTTAACTTTATTCTGTGGGTCAATATGATTACGGCGATACCAAATATGTATAGTTTTTTCTATATTTTACTACTTCAAGTATAAAGTGTAAAAAAGAAAATTTATTTTGTGTCGCCATAACTTTTAATTTTTTTGTCAATTGGTATGAGGGCTTATTTTTTGCGGGATAAGCTTTCGTTTTTAATAATACCATTTTGGTGTACATGCGACGTTTTGATCACTTTTTATTTCATTTTTTGTGGGAGATGAGGTGACCAAAAAATAGAGATTCTGGCGCTTACATTTTTTTTTTTTTTTTTTTTTTTTTACGACGTTCACCGTGCGGTTTAAATAATGATATATTGTAAGGGTTCAGATTTTTACGGTCGCAGTGATACCAATTATGTTTATTTTATTTTTATTTTTTTACTATGCTTTACTATGCTTTACTATGGGAAAAGGGGGGTTTTTGGAACTTTTAATTTTTTAATTTTTACATAAAAAAAAACGCTTTATATAACTCATAACGCTTGCGCGATATACTGCAATACTAATGTATTGCAGTATATCGTGATTCTGACAGGCATCTATTATGCCCTGCCGGAGGCCCCCAGGAAACCATTGCAACCATCGCTCCCCCCCCCCCCCCCGCGCGATTGCGTTGCGGGGGGCACGATGAGCTGTTTGAGGGGGTCGTCCCCCTCTTTCTAAAGATTTAAATGCTGCGTTTGCTATTGACCGCAGCATTTAACTAGTTAAACGAGCGGTATTGCGCTCGAGCGTGATGCTGCTCATTACTCTGAAGTGTCGGCTGTAACAAACAGCCGACACCGGCATCGTATGGAGCGGGTTCACTCCGTGAGCCCGCTCCATACTTCCGCCTACCCGACTTTGGCGTATGGTTACGTCAAATGTCGGGAAGGGGTTAAAGTGAGTTTTTGCCTTGCACCATTTTACAGTTTATATATCAATCTAATCTAAATATTTGGCAAAAACCGCCACCGACTAATAAACTGCCTCAAAAACGCCACAAACCAAAACGTTGTATACAGTGCATTGGAGATTTTCCTTGTATGTAATGATCAAACGCTTTTACAATGTTCATGTGTCCATACCCAGCCTACACTGCAACACTTTACTCCGTCTGCCATAGAGGTTAAGTTTTGGCTTCTCAGGGCAGCAGGGTAACTACAATCATGAGAGGGTGTTATAGTCTAAGATTACTTTTGTTACACCGGTGGTATAATGCATATTCAGTTTAATCATAAACTACATGAAGTATAAAAAAAAAAACATTACATTCATCCGCTTCTTTGCATTTCTTGTGCATACATGTCCTTCCAATTCACGATTTAAAAATAAAAACAAAACCTGATTGCACCAAGACAATCTAGCTTTTCCACAGCTTGAAGGCTATGTTTGCAGTGTTCGCAATGTACTTTTAATGTATACACTGGAAGAACGTATTTCCATTAAACAAATGCCTCTGATGGATGCCATACAATGACAACCATCACCTAAAGGCTCCCATGTAAAAAGACAAAACAGAACCAAGGGGTATACGTTATTTTGTGGAATGCCTCTGGATATTCTATCTGGCAAGAAAAAAAAAAAATATACTGACCTATACCTCCTCGGTGGAGGGCAGAAGTACATTCTTGGCCTCCGTATTGTAAATGAGGGCCTATGGATATGTTCAACATACACGCTGGGAGCTTTCCTGGCATATAAGTTACATGTACACTGCAGATGCATTATGAACCCATCCTTACATGTACGCTTTTTTTTTTATTTTTTCAGACTTGTCTAAGGCATCCTGATTGTGAGTCCGCACGAATTAATAAAGAAGGAGTCTTCCAAAGAATGAGAGTGGCATTAAAGCAGGTCATTGAAATTGTGACTGACTCACGACCTATTGGAGACCCTGAAATTGCCCCAATCAGTATATACACCGGAATTAGAGAATTTAAGGTGAGAGAATGACATTTTAAATTATAATTTCTTCACAGATTTTGTGGGTTCATCATTCAAAATTTGGGATAGTCCTAAATTTGTTAAAGAGCAGATACTAAACAAGTTAGTCAAGTGATAGTCAGTCAGAGTTCATTACCTATATAAATATATATATTTTCCTATTACTCAATTCTCTATTCAGTTTGGGCAACTAACTTTACAAAAGTGACAACCGGATCCCTTCCATACAATACGGTAGGTTACTTTTGCAGTAGCTTTTTCACAATTGATGAACAACTGTCGCATTTGCAGCCTGTACTGTTAAGGAACTCCGACTTCCTCTTCATTTTTAAGGCTCATTTACACCAGATAATAGGTCAAATTTGAGCGCTAATGGGCGAGCGTGCACAATAAATGCTTAATGTAAATATGTGAAACGACTGAACAAATAGCGGTAAAACGCTTGTTAAATGTGTGAAAAATAATTTCTGTGGACATAAAAAATAATGATTTGTTATGTCATTGGGGTATGTAAAGCGTTGTTCACATCTGAGTTCATCATTGTTCTGCTCTGTCATAGGAACAGAACAACGAAATTGACGGGATGGACACCAACTGCACCTGATAGACCCTATTGACTTATAATGGAGTCCGTCGGGTTCCATCTTGGCGTTTATCGGAAAGAATAGTACTGCATGCTGCACTATTTTCTCCGTCAAATGTGAAGGAATCTGCGACGGAGACTTTAATGCAGATGTGAACAAAGCATAAACATGGATCGTTTGATCAATAGAAGTTGTAAAATTATTAGGCTGAAAATTCTGTTTGGAAAATTGAGGCAGATTTTCATCTGCCTGAACGCCGTTTGCCGCATTTTTCGCTGCGTTTTTCGCTCGCGCCCTTGGAGTGCAACGGGCAAAAACGCCGCAAAATATGATATTGATGTCAGAGGTGTAAATGCCCGAATATAGGGCATGTCGCTTCTTTTTACCTCGAGCGTTTTTTACCGCTTGCGGTAAACAAACGCGTCCGCCTCCCATTGAAATAAATGGGAGCCACTATCGGCCGTTTTTTGGCGCGGTTTCCGTGTCAAACGTGTCAAAAATCTCAGTGTGAACAGGGCCTTAGAGCTAGTAGTACTCCACCAAGTATCTTGTAATATACTACAGGTCATTTCAGTGAAGAATTTGATTAAGCGACCAAGCGATGAATTTAGAACCATGTTTAAGCTGGTAACGTTTCATGTAACTGCTGCTACGTAGATTGTTTATAGGGTTTGTATTGGCGATCGCTAATACTAGTATCTTCTGATGTAAATGAGCCTTTAGAAGCTAATTTAATTAGAAAACGGAAATCAATATGGTGTCACTGTTGCAAAATGCCATTCTCACTGCAAGGAAAAAAAGACCCTTATTAAATAGTGTGTTTAATCTTCTAAAGTGATATTATATTTTGTTTATTATTTCTCCTTCATCGCATGTCCTTTTTGTGGTAGCAGTGTTAATATTGTGCTTGCTCGGGGGAAGGTCAGACCTCTAACACATTAGGATACGTTGGTAACAGTGAAGGTCACCGGTCAGGATGTCCAGGCACAGACGAGATAGGGTATTGATGCTACCATGGCAATCGCAATATTTAACCCCTTAACGACCGCCCACCGTCTTTTGACGTCGGGCGGTGCAGGTACGCCTTTTGGCGTCGCTGTAGTAGAGTGGGTTTAACGGCAGCCTGGTCAAGTCTGCACTAAAAACCGGCTGTATGTAACAGGTCCGGTTCTTAGTGCAGCCATCAGGACCTGCCGATTTCGTCGTAACAGCATGTGACCGCTGTGACAGCCAATCAGAGCGGTCACATGCTGTTACTGTGTACAGAGCCGCCGGGAGTGTCTAAATGACAGCTCCTGCTCTAAGAACGAGCTGTTGCTAGCAGCTCTGTTCTTAGAGCAGTGATCAGGAGCCATTAGTATTGGTTCCTGATCTTTTTTGTGTTCACTATGATATCCAATCATAGTGATCACTACTGTAGAATAAAAGTAAAACATGTATCTGTTTCTCCTCACTCTGTTCTAGCTGTGGAGAGAAACAGATACAAGTGTGTCAGTGTCCCCTACACAAAATCACTTGTTCCTCACATAGTTTCAAAAAAAAAATTTAATTTTTTCAGTATTTTATAGTATATACATATATATAAATATATTTACTGTATATACTAAGAATCGTACTATAAACGACTTTCTTTTTAGGGTACGCTGTTAGACGGCGTGTACGCTGTTAGACGGCGTAGGGTGCTGTTCTGGGCTTAGGTTTACAGTTTGTGTTAGGCGTAGGGTTTAGGTTTAGGTTTAAAAAAAATCTAAAAAAAAAAAAAAGTTTAATTCCTTTAGTGTGATTAGTTGATAAAAAAATTGAAACCGCTAGTTACGTTTATTATTTGCGGTTTAGACTGTATAATCATTATGGCTGCCAAAAGATACAGCGTTGAGGAAGCCTATCAGATGCTATTCTCCGATACGGATTCTGCATCTGAAGTTGAGCTTTTTCTTGAAAGCGACAGCGAAAGTGTCGCTTCAAGGGATTCTACGGATATGAGACCCAGCACCAGTGATATGGGAGACGGCGCAGTTGCCACAACGTCCGTTCAAAGTGCAGCCCCTGATATTGCGCAACCCCAACAAACAATTTAGTGTGGGAACCCACGAGTTTATTTTCTCCCACCATAAATGACTTTATTGCTACTCCTGGCATAAGTCCCAATGTCAGTAATTTTTCACCACTAAATTATTTTAATATTTTTATTACGGACCAAGTTTTGGAACATTTTGTGCATGAAACAAATTTGTATACCAGGCAGTACATTGCCAATAAGCCTTCGTCACCTTATGCCAGGTTGTGGAATCCCACAAATGCAACGGAAATAAAAAAAATTCTGGGCCTCACCCTTAACATGGGAATTATAAAAAAAACCTCTATTAGGTCATATTGGGCATCAAGCCTATACATGCCACTCCCATTTTTTCTGGCATTATGTCACGCAGCAGGTATGAAATACTTATGCGATTTCTCCACTTTAGTGACAACCTACAGGCACCCCCTTCCAGCGACAGAAGCCGTGACCGGCTGTATAAATTAAGGCCTTTGCTAATTTTTCTTAATTCCTCCTTTTTAGGAGCATATACCCCTGAACAAAATTTAGCAGTGGATGAATCGCTAATGAATTTCAAAGGGCGTCTCTCATTCCGCCAATTCATACCCTCAAAAAGTGCAAAATACGGGGTAAAGATCTACAAATTATGTGAAAGCACTACTGGCTACACATGTGCATTTAAGATCTACGAGGGTAAAGACAGTGAATTCAATCCACCAGGGTGCCCTCCAAATATTGGTACCACTGGTAAGATTCTGTGGGATTTAATTGGCCCTTTCCTACACAAGGGGTATCATGTATACACGGACAGTTTTTATACCAGTGTGCCATTGTTTAGCGCCCTTCATTGTGCCAACACCGGAGCCTGTGGCACAATACGCAGGAATCGCAAAGGTTTCCCACGTCAACTTGTGGATAAAAAACTACCAAAGGGGGAGTCATGCACTTTTCAAATCTATATGATCAGCACTGTCCATTCAAGTGCAACAGCAACTGTTAGAGAACGTGGGGCCTCTGCAGATAGACAAAAGCCTGTGTGTGTCATCAACCATCAACTATAATAAATTCATGGGTGGGGTAGATTTGTGCGACCAGATGTTACAACCTTATCTGGTTAAAAGGAAAACCAGAACGTGGTATAAGAAAGTGGCAATATACCTCATCCAGGTTGCGATGCACAATGCATTTGTCCTGTACAAAAAATCAGCGGGCAGGGCGACATTCTTTGAATTTCAGGAGAAAGTGATTGAAGATCTCCTATTTCAATCTGCAGACCAGAGAGTAGTCCATGAGTCAGAGGATGTACACCGACTTGTTGAAAAACATTTTTTACACCCCATCCCTTCAACATCTAACCAAAAATACCCAAAAAACGGTGTCGGGTCTGCAGCAAACGAGGACAGCGAAGTGAGTCACGATATTATTGTTCTGCTTGTCCTTCCAACCCTGGTCTATGCATAAGTCCCTGTTTTGTCCTTATCAATACACTATGGGCTTTATTACAGTTTTGTTCGGGTTTTTGGTGGACCTCTTACACCCGACAATACTTCTAGAAATAGCGACATTAATTTGGGGAGTAGTGGTCCTTTACTGTATCTATACATACGGTGTGGGACACTGCCCCTTTATATATTCTACAGGTGATTGGTTGTTTTGTGCACATGGCGGTTCCTACCTTGCCGGGCAGGGGCTTGTTATGGTGTACCGCGTCACTTAGCACATTCGTCCCTTATATAGGGATTGATAGAGCTAAAGAGACGTTGTATGACCAGTCACTTTGAATAATAAAGTTATTCCAGCCCTACAAATTTTCTTTCATCCTGTGAACATGCTCTAGTTTTCCACATAGCTGGATACATTCTTCCTCCTTTTTTTTGGGATATATTGCCTTTTTCCGCCAACAGTTTAATACATTTTCCCCACTCTATCTTACTATAATATCAGAGCGGGTTGATATACATAATGTCTATGGACTGACATGATTGGCTGCTTTCTTAGCACGACATAGTCATAGGGTGTAGAAACTGTTAGGGACATATATTTCTCAATCTAGAAAAGTAGAATCCTCCCATTTTCAAGCAAAATGTGTGTCCTGAAAGCCTCCGGGTGCTCCCTTCCTTTTGGGTCCTGCCGTGTGTCCAGGAAACGCATTAGGGCCACAATGGGGATATTTTTGAACACAGGAGAAACAGGGTGATACATTTTCTGGTGCATTTCCTTATTCTCATGTCCTCTGTACAAAAAATCTGACCTTAAAATGACACATTTGTGAAAAAATGTGAAATAAAATTTTCTTTCCACCTGCTTTGCATTACTTCCTGCGAAAACTGTGGGGTCAAAATACTTAGTACACAACTAGATGAATACCTTAGTTTTCAAAATGGGGTCATTTATTGGGAGTTTCTATCTTTTTGGCAGCTCAATGCCTCTATAAATGTGTAATGGGACCTGAAACATTTTCAAGCAAAACGTGTCCTGAAAGTCTTCGGGTGCTCCCTCCCTTTCGGGCCCTGCCGTGTGTCCAGGCAACGCATTAGGGCCACAATGGGGGCATTTTTGAAAACAGGAGAAACAGGGTGATAGATTTTGGGGTGTGTTTCTTCATTCTCATGGTCACTTTACAAAGAAATCGGTCTTCAAAGTGATACTTTTATATAAAAAGTGTTTGTTTTTTTTATTTCACCTGCTATGCATTAAATTTAGCAAAAAACTGTGGGGTCAAAATACTTACAACACCCCTTAATAAATACCCTAAGGGGTGTAGTTTTCAAAATGGTGTCACTTGTGGGGGTTTCCACCATTCTGACACCTATGAGCCTCTGAAAACCTGGCTTGGTGCAGGAAAACAAAATGTACTTCAAAATGTATAAAATTATTACTAAACTTGTAAGTCTCCTAAATTGCTCCAAAAAAAATTATTTTTTTCAAAAGTGCTGCCAAAATAGAGTAAAGCGATGGAAATATATATTTAATAAAAAAATTGTACAGTATGTGTGTACATATGTGACATATTGCAGTTAAAAATAGGGAAAAATGATAATTTTTACAAAATTTCTTCCATTTTTCTATTTTTTAATTAATTTCCGCAAATCGTATCAGTCTACTTTTACCACTAAAATAAAGTACAACATGTGACGAAAAAACAATGTCAGAATTACTTGGATATTCAAAACTTTCACAGAGTTATTCTCTGATAAAGTCAGACATACCAGATTTGACATATCTGGCTTGGTCATTAAGGTCTTTTCAGGCCCGGTCATTAAGGGGTTAAATGAAGAGATCAGGAGAAAGAGAGAAAAGATAAACGAAGTGTCATTATATTAGACAATACTCCAAACCAAAGCGTTGTATGTAGTGCATTGGAGATTTTTCTATAGACTTTAATGTAACATCTGGCCGCATTTAAAACGCAGCAAAATGCTGTGTGTGGATCCAGCCTAAAGGGTAATTCCCAGTTTATGAAGTGATGGTACAGGACTAGGCTATGCCATCACTGTTTTGATTGTGGGGTTCCGACCTCTGAGACCTCCACCGATTCTGAGAGAGGTTTCGTGTACTGCGTCCCCTGCACAGAGCTGCTCCCGGCTACCATTGAAATGAAGTAAAGTACTGCAGTATATGGTTTTTCATTTATAACTAGAGGTATACTTTATTGTACAATTTGTTAAGGTTTCCTCTGTATTGGAAAAGACAACTGGAATTTGTATTCTTACTATGTCTTGCTCGATTTTTCTCTTCTAGGTTAAAGTTGAAGGACTTCGAGAGAACCTGTATTTCCTCTCGAAGGAGAATCTTTCCGCTATGTTAGAAGTCATCTTGGAGCATACAGAGGACTTCACAGACTCTGCTTATACCAGCCATGAGAATAGAGAACGCATTCTGGAATTGTCTAACCAAGCCAAGATGGAGCTAGAACAGCTGGTTTCAGTGTGGATGCAAGCTGTAAGAGCTTTTTAGCAAAGTAATTCTTTTTATATTCTGGAAAATCCTCTTTCTACCTGATCTCTACTGTTTTTCACATATTGAAAATGTTGTATATGTTGTGGGACTGTAAGGCAAGGCACAGCACTTATCTCCTATGGTAAGCGCAGGGTAATAGAATTTGACCTAAAGGCAATTTTACCCCAAATTTTTCATTTTCTAGTTGATTTAATTGTATCCTTGGGTTATCTGTGCAGCTGTTTTACTGTAGGTCAAGCATTGATCAGATATACTTCATAGTACATTAAAGGGGTATTCCAAACTCAGACAGTTATGACATATCTACAGGATATGTCATAAATGTCCAATAGGTTCTAGTCTGAGTGGGACCCACATCTATCTCCAGGGTTCACCTGACCTCCGTCCTGCCTAATGAGGCAGCCAGTCAAAACTGGGACCCACATCTATCGTACATTAAAGAGGCTCTGTCACCAGATTATAAGTGCCCTATCTCCTACATAATCTGATAGGCGCTGTAATGTAGATAACAGCAGTGGTTTTTATTTTGAAAAACAATCATTTTTGAGCAAGTTATGAGCTAGTTTAGATTTATGCTAATGAGTTTCTCAATGGACAACTGGGCGTGGTTTTTACTTTTTACCAACTGGGTGTTGTACAGAGGAGTGTATGAGGCTGGCCAATCAGTGACTAATCAGCATCATACACTTCTCATTGTTCCAGCCCAGCATGATCCACAGCACAGTGTGATTGTGCAGTGACAGAAGTAAGCACGCCCAGTTGCTAAAAACACAATACACGCCCAATTGGAAATAAGAGTAAACACGCCCAGTTGTCCATTACAAAGGCTCATTTGCATAAATATAAAATTGCTCATAACTTAGCCAAAAAAAAACAAAAAACTTTACTGTTATCTACATTGCAGCGCCGATCTCATACAATAGGAGTTAGGGATTTGATAATCTGGTGACAGAGCCTCTTTAATGGCATATCCTGTGGATGTGCGATAAATACCCATTTAAGGCTGGGTTCCCACAGTGCAGATGTGCTGCAGGTTTTGCATGCATTTTGTAAGCCAAAACTAGAATTGGATCCTGGAGAGCAGACTTATAAGGCCTTCCTTTATATAGTTCTTCTGTTTCGGTTCCGTTCCTGGTGTTGGCTTAAAAAACTCACGAAAAATCTGCAGGAAATCTGCACTGTGGGAACCCAGTCTAAATTAAATAGAACTGAGCTGCAATTCCAGGCACAACTAATGAAAACAAGTGTTACTATTTCTGGGGGAAAAAAAAGCAGGCTTTTTTTTCTAATCTCATAAAACGGCTTTAACATTTTCAAAATTATTTTTCATGCACTTATTCACACGCATTACACGCAAGATATACCAAAACATTGCATCAGAACCATGTGGCATTACAGTTTTATGGGGATGTTACATATTCTCCTACTCCATTTCCATTTTAATATTTGCCCACCTTTTATGGGAAGTTGCCACTTGTGTAACATTCGTAACTGTGCCTAAGCCAAATTGCCTTTTTTCTTTTCTGACGTTCAATGTTTTGGAAGTGAAAATCTCGACGTCTGCCAATATTTTACGAAGAGCAGTCATTTGATTTCTAAAGATGGAAATACAGGACACAAATATTTGCAGAGCAGTATGAACCGTTTTACAGTTTGATTCTGTTTCCTATCATCCGCTGGTTTAAATAATACATTTATGCTTTATACATCTAAAATGACATGGCGATGCAATCACAAATGGGTGAGAATTCACATCACGAGAATAAGTGATTCTCATGAGAAAATATTCTTCTATTTCATCTGATATTTTAGGCTTTGAAAAGCTCCATTCTACATAACTCCGCAAGCGTCACACTTTATTATCACCAATATGTTCATTTATTTAACTGATGTGACGTACATTTATATTAGATAATGTTACTGTTCGGTGTCCTTTCATGGTCTCATAATGCAATGCTGTCTGACTTGTAGAGGACTTTTACAGAAGAAAGTTTAGCCTTGCTCCATTGTCCTGACTTTGCTATATGAGTATGTCGTTGTTTTCATAGCTTAGTGGTTCAGTACAGTTTGCTCATCCTGGCATCAATCAAGGGTGACCAGTTCTATTACCATATAAAAGCTATTTGGTTGCTAGCATGAAACAAGTTATGGTCTATGACACTTTACTAGCAGATTGCAAGCCCATCATCATAATGTGCATTAGCCATAACAATAGACCAAGGCACATAGAAGCACATTTGGGAAATGCAATACTTCGAATAGTACTTCAAAATGCCAATCTCCTATGTTATAATGTTGTCTTGTTTTCTTTGAGAATGCTGTATGTTTAGCAATTTGGCATGTAAAAATATTATCTTTGTGATGGAGACATTTTATTCTCTAATCAATGGGGGAAATTCAGTCAAAAGGAGGCAGGTCTCACCAGCAGGTGCCCCTTAGTTGTGGGTGAGGCTCAGCGGGGAAGGCAGTTTTCACAGTAGCGCTTATAAGCTGCACACTCCCTTAGGGCCTGTTCACATCACCGTTCATTTCCGTTCCGGGGTTCCGTCGGGTGAACCCCGCAACGGAAAGTGAAAGTGACAGCACAGCTTCCGTTTCAGTCACCATTGATCTCAATGGTGACGGAAACCTCGCTAATGCTTTCCGTTCGTCACCATTCCTGCTGGTTTCCGGTTTTCCGACAGAATCAATAGCGTAGTCGACTGCGTTATGGCCTCGTCTACCTATCCACCTATTGGGTAATTGTTTGTCAAGAAAATTATGCACCGCTAAAGCATAGTGAGGAGGGCTTCATTTTGCTGAAAATCGAAGTCTTCATTTTCATGCTCCAACTGCAATTGTGGTATTGTGTTTTCTTGGAGCATGTTAAGGTACAGGTCTGAGGTAACCGTTGGATTGTAGAAGATCGGTCCAATTACCATTTTACATGAAAGGGCCACCCAAATTGTAACTCCAGGTTGATTCAACTGTTCAATTGTTGCAAGAGGGTTTTCTGTTGAGTAATAAACACAGTTGTGCCTATTAACATCACCGGAAAGTTTGAAGTTGGCTTCATCGGACCAAGTTATTTTTCTAATAATGCCGTGAACTTATGTTTCTACTTTCAAAAATGTAACAGATTAGACAAAAGTGAGAATATCACATTGGTGATGGCTGTGATCTCGGACCACCACTGTTTTCCAGAATAAAAGTGTGCTCAAACGTCATATATAGGAGTATGTAACAGAATATAGTATTATAAGTGACAGCCTGCACAGGGTAGAAGTTGTTAAACCAACTTGATTTGTATTTATGAAGAGGTGAGCAGAAGCCTAGACAGAGGGGCCGTTGTGGATATAGTGTTTATGGACTTTGCAAAGGCATTTGACACTGTCCCTCATAGACGTCTAATGGGTGATTTAAGGACTATTGGTTTACAAAGTATAGTTTGTAATTGGATTGAGAATTGGCTCAAGGACCGTATCCAGAGAGTTGCCTCCGGCATTTCCTAGCAGGCATTCACTACAGGCAGACTTGGGGGCCTTTATTAGGCCCCCGGCTGCCATCGGAGACACAGACACTCGGTGATCTTATCGCCGGGTGTCAGTGGGATGAGAGGGAGCTCCCTCTCTCAAAAACCACTCAGATGCGGCGCTCGCTATTAAGCGCCGCATCTGAGGGGTCAAACGGGTGAGATCGATACTTATATCGATCTCACACGTTAGGGCAGGGACGCCCCCAGCCCTCAGCTACATCTGGCAGCTGAGAGCAGGGAGATTTGACAGCTCCCTGCTCTGTTTATTTATTCTGATGCAGCGCCGTAAAAAGTCTTATGCATCAGAATAAAGCCCATTAGTGGCCGCCGTGAACAGGCTTATTGGCGGTCACTAACGGGATAATTTTCCTAATTTTTGAGGTGTATAATACCATCTATAAAGAATTTTCTTGGAAATCTCCACATGGTTAATGCATTTAGATAGTTTGGAGGACAAAGCAAATGATTTATTGCACTAATTTTTAATTACTTAGATGCGACCACAGCATCTAATTTGTTGAAAGAGGTAAGCCCGTTCAAACATCACCCCCCGCACCACGATGTGCTATTATGTCGTGGTGCGGGAACAGGTTAATAGAAAGGATGCCCTGGAGTTGGAAAAAAATACTAAGAAGAGCAACAAAACTAATAAGGGGCATGGAGAATCTTACTCATGAGGAAAGATTAATTAAAATAATTATATTTATTTAGTCTTGATAAGAGGCGTTTAAGGGGGACATGTTTAACTTGCATAAGTGTATAAATAGCCCGTACCAAAAATATGGTAAAAATCTGTTTCATGTAGAATCCCCTCAAAAGGCAAGGGAGCCCTTCCTCCATCTGGATAATAAAAAGGGTAAATCTCTTTACCATAAGAGCTGTGAATCTGTGGAATAGTCTACCGCAGGAGCTGGTCACAGCAGGGTCAGTAGACGGCTTTAAAAAAGGCTTAGATAATTTCTTAGAATGAAAAAATATCAGCTCCTATGTCAGTGTGTAGAATTTTTGTTTTACATACTGATTCACTCTGATCGCGGTGAGCAGATTGGTTCACGCCTTGTGGATTTCTTACTTTTCTCTGGATCAAAGTTCTAAAGTTTACCCATATCACTTCTCTTTCCAATATCCCTTGGTTGAACTTCATCGACATATGTCTTTTTTCAACCGTAAGAATTAGGTAACCTTTTTGGCACAGCTCAGATGTTTTGACTGGAAATTTAATAGAACCTACTAATCAAATCTCTGAGATGTGCCAGAAGGGTTTGATCTCTCTATAGAGCCCTTTTATTCTGAAAATCAGTAGTGTTCCAAGGTAATAGACTTCACAATTGTGATCTTCTAATATGTACCTATGATCAATGTTTCCTCTAACTCTTGGCAGCTCCCGAGCGGATCAGTTAGGGAGCAGGGCAAGTCTCCATCAATAGTGGGCGATCTGATGAACAAAAGTAATACCCCCAGTAAACGCTAATGTAGCATACTAAATAAGAGACGAAAACTTATTTTAAATTAGTTTTAATTACTTTTTTAAATACTATAATATTACAAGTCCACCAGTAAAATAGACTGTTATAAACACCAAGTATGGGCATCAATGAAAGAATCCTTCATTACACCACTGTGGCTTCTGCCACACAAAGCCCCCCTGTAGATAGCGCCACAAAGCCCCCCTGTAGATAGCGCCACAGCCCCCCTGTAGATAGTGCCACAGAGCCCCCCTGTAGATAGCGCCACAGAGCCCCCCTGTAGATAGCGCCACGCAGCCCCCCTGTAGATAGCGCCACGCAGCCCCCCTGTAGATAGCGCCACGCAGCCCCCCTGTAGCTAAAGCCACGCAGCCCCCCTGTAGCTAAAGCCACGCAGCCCCCCTGTAGCTAAAGCCACGCAGCCCCCCTGTAGCTAAAGCCACGCAGCCCCCCTGTAGCTAAAGCCACGCAGCCCCCCTGTAGCTAAAGCCACGCAGCCCCCCTGTAGCTAAAGCCACGCACCCCCCTGTAGCTAAAGCCACGCAGCCCCCCTGTAGCTAAAGCCACGCAGCCCCCCTGTAGCTAAAGCCACGCAGCCCCCCTGTAGCTAAAGCCACGCAGCCCCCCTGTAGCTAAAGCCACGCAGCCCCCCTGTAGCTAAAGCCACACGGCAATCCCCCCTCTCCTTGTGTATACTGCCACACGGCAATCCCCCCTCTCCTTGTGTATACTGTCACACGGCAATCCCCCCTCTCCTTGTGTATACTGTCACACGGCAATCCGCCTCCCCTTGTGTATACTGTCACACGGCAATCCGCCTCCCCTTGTGTATATACTGCTACGCAGCAATCCCCTCCCCTTGTATATACTGCCACGCAGCAATCCCCCCTCCCCTTGTACATACTGCCACGCAGCAATCCCCTCTTGTATATAGTGCTACACAGCCCCCCTCTCCCCTTATATATAGTGCTACACAGCCACCCTCTCCCCTTGTATATAGTGCTACACATCCCCCTCTCCCCTTGTATATAGTGCTACACAGCAATCCCCCCCCCCCTGTATATTACCACACAGCAATTCCCCCCGTGTATATACTGCCACGCAACAATCCCCTTCCTCTTGTATACAGTGCTACACAGCCCCCCTCTCTCCTTGTATATACTGCCACACAGCAATTCCTCCCCCTGTATATTACCACACAACCCCATCAAAAAGAAAAAGATTGTACTTACCTTGCCCCGCTCCTGCAACGGAAGGAGCGCTACTCTGCCTCTCAGGCAGGACGCATGCGCAGACCAGTGTGATGTCATAACGCCAGCCTGCGCAGGAAGTCTTCCCAGCGCCTTATAGGCTGCAGGCCTAATGTGGCCTGCAGCCTACATTATTCATTTGTATCTGCCTATGATATGTCAGACAATGATTTTTACTGGATTTGCCCATTAAAGTATACCAGTTATGAGAAAGGTGCACTTTAAGCAGGGGCAGATACAAGACGCCAGAAACCGTTAGACTAGTTAGCGCTTACCCGGAGGGTCAGAATCCACACATTATTTTGACACTGCAATTCTAAGTTATGCTAGTTTAAAGATTTTATGGATCTTTTAACATCAAGAAGAACAACATTTAAATGGGTTGTCCAAGAGTTAAAAAAAATGTTTTATTAAATGCAGCAAAGTTTATGTAATGATTTATTTTTTTATATTAGTACTATTTAACCCCTTAAGGACAGTCAATTGTATACATCCATACAAAGCGTGACATCCAAGGTTCATTGTGTAAAAGGTCCACTTTTTCATGAAGGTCCATGTAATAAGACCACAAAAATGTTCTGAATATACTACCAACTCGTCTGCACCATATAGCTATATATCATAAGATAATGTACAGTGTGGGTGCTGATATGTATTTGCCACTACATTGATCAAATGTAGCATGCAGCATTTAGATCGCTATATATATATGTGTGTGTGTGTGTATGTATGTGTATATATATATATATATATATATATATATATAATTTCATATCTAACTATCAAAGAAACATTTTATATATACACCTCCATCTAGTTTAGTGTTGAGGAACCAATCAAAAATATACCCACTTGACTGCTACCTTGGCTGCAATCTGTGTCTGCGAATACGCTATTGTTCAGTGCCTGGGCAGGAGCCGCACAGGAAGTGGTCAGTCAAGTGATTACATCAAGTGATACATCAAGTGATTGTCTGCAATGTTTATACCACATTGGTATGAACAGCAGGAATTCCACAATTCCTAATTACAATTCACAGTTTATGATCTTATAGCAAATCTTCCTATAATGTGGCCAACCCCTTTTAATATTTACACATAAAATGAGATCCAATTAGGTCTGTAGATTATGTGAAATGTTCTCAGTACGTTGGTAAGGATTGAAGAAACTAATCTGTATTCTCCAATAATACTCAATACAAGTAAATCTCTAGAATTTATGATTAAATAGAAATTTGCATTTATGAAACCGATTACAAACTTTCTATTACCCTGCTGTTTCTTCTAGTAATGATGCAGTTATGAGCTTGTTTTATTCCTTACGATGAACACTCATTTGTATGTAAATAAGGACATATGAATTTACTGGCACACCGTTTAATGCGTTTTACAATTCCTTCTCATCCTAGTATTTGCTTTTTTGCTTTACGGCATGAAAATAAAGCAAACATAATCTTCTAATTACGTAATTTGGCAGTCCGTGTCGAAATTCACATTCTACTTCACCTAATAATAAAGTGAAGATTAATTAAACAATTTACTCAGTGAGCACATACCCACTCTTATAAGAAATTAAAGAAGACCTGTCACTAGGTCATCAAATCGAACCTGCATATCAGACCGGAGTCCCGCTATTCCTCTAATTCCGGCGCTGTATATATTTTTTTGTTCCTGTGTCCCCCCTTCTGTTCCTGAGCTATGGCTGCCGTTGTTTCGGCGTCCGATATGCAAATTTACTGTAGTTAGCCAACAGGGAGCGAACTACAATGATTCTCCTGAGGTGCATTCAACTTCACTGTCACGTAGCGGGTTAGTGGACCCACTAGGCCGTACCGCCATAGCGGGGAGGCAGCTGGCCAAACAGCAGGAAACCCCATCAATACAATGTCCCTCACAAGGGTACCTGGATAGTCCAGACAGTAGCCGCAGCTCTGGCACTGATGGAGGTGGGTGCAGCAGATAACGCCAAACGTGGCGGATGACGCAGGTGCCGCAGGTTGTGCCAGACATGGCGGATTCCTCCGGACGTGTCAGATAACACAGGACGTGGCACGACTCAATACTAAGGGCACAGCACAGGAACAGGTAACAAGGCACGGGTAACAACTGGAACGGGAAGCACTAAGGGACCATTTGCAAGACAGACTGGGAAAACTAACAATGCTCCGGCAAGGATCAGAAGGCCTGGGCCGCCTTATAGACCAGGAAATCGTGGCAGTTGATGATGATGACGATCTCCTTTAAGGCCGGGCACGAGCGTGCGCGCGCACCCTACGGGACACAGCAGACCGGAGCAGAGCGGAAGTGAGCACTGGCGTCTCCTAGGAAGGAGATGGGGAACAGCGCTCACGGATCTATGGCTGCGGGCGTCGGGAGGTGGGTAAACCCGACGGCCCGCGGCCATGGACGCTACATTTTCTGCCTTTCACACTTTCCAATCAGCGTGGAGCAGCTTCAAACCGGTCAGGGCAAGCCTGATCTTGCGAGAACACGCTGGGTAAAGATTTCAAAGCGGGTCTGAAGCTGCCTTGCGCTGATTTTACAGCTCTAGAGGCTTTGAAGCTAGCTTAACAGCAGGAGAATTATTGTAGTTTACACCCTGTTGGCTAACCACGGTGAATTAGCATATCGGGCGCCAAAACAACAGAGGTGGTGCCCAGGAACAAAAAAATAAGTGGCACTGGAATCGGGGACAGCTGGTTTTAGGTCAGATATGCATTTTCGATTTGATGATTTAAAGAGGCTCTGTCACCAGCGTTTGCAGGTAAGTAGCTACATCGACTTACCTGCAAACGCCGATGCTGCTGCAGAATCATCTGTAGCCTCTGGTGCCGACACGATGCAGGACCTGGGGCAGGAAGTGAGTGACGACACAGCGTGATCTCTCGAGAACACGCTGTGTGTCTGCACTGCCAGAAGCTGGGCGTTCTGAAGAGACGTGGATGATACTTCTCATCAGAACGCCCAGCTAGTAAAAGAAGTAAAAACGCCCCGATGTACGCACATAATACACGCCCACTTTGACTTTTACTTTAAACACGCCCACTTGGACTTTTCCAAGCCTCATTTGCATAAATACAAAAATGGTCATAACTTGGCCAAAAATGCTCGTTTTTTAAAAATAAAAACGTTACTGTAATCTACATTGCAGCGCCGATCTGCTGCAATAGCAGATAGGGGTTGCAAAATCTGGTGACAGAGCCTCTTTAAGATCTGGTCAGAAAATGACATTTAAAATCCTGGGGGGTTTTTTTATACACCTTTTTTTAATAATTTTGGTATTCTTATAAAAATAATTATTTGGCTCTCCACAAAAAAAAGTCCTCGAAATATTATCAGATTTCTTGTTACAAAAAGCTGATATTTCCTGCTCTCTGTAAGGGTCTCTCTGCCGTGTAAATGAGCGCCGATCAACGAGACAGCTCGTAGGTAGGTTAGTAAGGTAACACAGAAAAGACAGAATTGCTATTTCGGTCTGTGAAGTGATTCTCATAATTTTGAGTTTTGGCAACAGCCCCCCCCCATCCCCAATGAATAATTTGTTGGTCTTTCAGATCATAGATATTAACCCTGTAATGACCTGAACATTTTTCATTCTTAAATTTATTTTCCCTCTTCGCTTTTCAAGGGCCATAACTTTTTTTTATTTTTCCATTGAGCGTTTTTTGTGTTTTTTTGCGGGACGATCTGTCGTTTTTAAATGCACCATTTAATGTACTGGAAAACGTTAAAAAATCATTTTGTGGGGTGGGGTGGAATGAAAAAAAACCCAATCCTCTTCCCCATAGTTTTTGGGGTTTTGTTTTTACAGTGTTCACCCTGTGGTAAAAATGGCATGTTAACTTAATTCAGCGGGTTAATACGAATACGGCGATACAAAATTGATATAGTTTTTTTTTATGTTTTACTACTTATACAAAATAAAAAATTTTTGTTAATTGCTGTGTCACCATACTGGGACTCAGATTTTTTTAATTTTTTTTTAAATCAAGTAATTTTTTATTTTTTCAGCAAAAAGAAAACATTTGTGATACAACACAACACCCCAAATACACATTCCCCCCTCCCCCCATCTTCCAGAGCAAATATGACCATGAGTACACAGTATTCTGACATATAACAATACCAAAAATATTACATAATTCGGGACTCCAAAATCTTTTATATTTCCATTGGTGGAGCTGGAGATGGTGTGACCAGGCTTGTTTTTTGCCCCTTTGACATACACTATGGGTGGTCGTAATTGGGTTAACATATGGTAGTGTTCTAGGTGTCGTCATTGTGACGATTTTTAATCTGTACTTCCATAGCCACCTAAGCCATGCATGTCAGCGACTAAGCCCATTGTATTATTTGCTGTTGAAGGCCCTGCCATGATGCAAAAGACAGCAACCCTGATCTTATCGTTGGCCTGTGTGTTCATCACTACATGGCCCAATGTATTTTAGTAGTATGATTACAGTATATTTTTCAATTGCGCAGAAATCCTTGTCTTTTATTCAATAATAAATTGAGAAGCCTTTTCAGGACGAGGCACCATTTAGCTGTTTTTATTTGTTGGGCTAGCGATGTGATTTTTTTTTTTTGTTCTGATCAATACAGGTTTCTTTTATCATTTTTACCTACATAATTTTTGCTTTTAATGCATTTTTAGACTTATAATTTGAAGATATAGTAAAAACAAATATGCATTTTTTTTTTTTTTTACTTTCTAGCTATTTTTTTTCTAGTAATAATACAGTGTTACCCTAAAAAAGACATGTATATTTTTATGTCTGTTTTAAGCGCTAGCCTTACGACATTGATTTGGCAAGGGAATTTTTTTTTTGGGGGGGGGCTTTTTTTATGTTTATATTTTATTTACTTTTACTTTTTATTTTTTTGTTGTTTTGGCCTGTCCCTCAAAGGTCAGAAAAGACCTTAAGGGGACTTTACAATTACATTTTAATTCCTTAACAGTTTTTCCACTGTAACTGGGGCTGCATAGTAAGCCCTGTTATAGTGACTACTGTCAAAACTGTGCTGGGTATAGACCCAGCAGCAGACTCCTGCTAACGGCATCCTGGCGATTGTGTGACCAGTCACATGACCACTGGGACTAATAGAGGGAGCAGCCTCTATTTTATACACCGCGCTCATTGAGCGCAGTGTACGTGAGTACAGAGAAGACAGAAGCGGTGAAAACCACTTCTGTCTTCTCTCCAGGGTCCCTGGTGGTCTCTGTCTGCCGGTCACCCGATATTCAGCTGCCCAATCGCTCAGGCAGCAAGTTCAAACCTGGGCTGTATATATACAGTGGCCAGTAAAGCGCCTGTTCCATAAGGTGCAATGCTTTGGATAACAGTCATTGAGCAATGTTTTCTAAAGACTCAACTGAAAATACTAGGACGTACAGCTCTTGTTTAATCACAAATAGTGCTTTCATGACAGCGTTTAGGAATCTACAGTTAAATACTGCTAGTGGTCAAAACCTGTAAGCATGAAGTATGCTCAAGCAATGCATAAACTGATCATATAGATCATGCTTTATTTTTAGCACTCTTGATAAAAATAAAACATAATCGATTTGACAAATTACACTGGTGCAGTTTTTCGCCCGGAATGTCCACTGCGGAAAATTGCAGCACTTAGCCGGCCTGCTAGCAGGACAGCCTCCTGGGATGACGTTTCATAGTTTAATAGTCACATGGGATGAAGCGTCGTCCCAGGTGGCCGGCCCTTTGACATCATCCAGCCTGGCCTCCTGGGATGATGTTTCAGCCCATGTAACCGCCGCTACAGCCTGTGATTGGCTGCATCAGTCACACGGATGAAACATCATCCCAGGAGGTGGCGCTGGAGGGAGGAACAGAGACTCCTGAGTAAGTATGAGGGGTTTTTTTCTGAGTTGCGAACCGCCGCAAAAAAATGCAACAACTGCTATGTGTTGCAGGATTTACCTTCCCACTGAGTTCAATGGGTAAATCCCGCAACAAATAAGCAGCATTTACACACGTACAACTGACATGCTGCGGAATAAAATTCCGCACCGCAGTTCAATTTCTGAGTGGTTTTTTTCCGCTCAGTATTTACGCAGCGTGTGGATGGGATTTGTTTTATCTCAGCCACTTTGCTGCTACTGTATTTGTTACGGATTTTCCGTAACTAATTTAGTCGCGGATAAAACGCAGTATTTATGCAACGTGTGAACTGACCCTCCCTCTGACAGTCCGTTTGGAATTGTATGCATTAAGTGACACCCGGTTGTCACCATTTCCCTTGTCCTGTGGTAGGGGCATACCACTTAGACGCTGTGTAATCAGTGCTGACAGTATCATATTGTATAGGGACATACCCTATTGAGAAGGGGGACGGTATCACCTAGTTTTCAATTCAGGTATTACCACAAGGAAAAATAGAGGAACAGCACAGTGCAGAGTTCGAAGAAAAGATTCTCCAGAACGGTTATTTTATGTGGTATACAAGTATTTACTAAAACAGAGGTGTCAAGAGCGGTGACAGGTCTTCATTAATATATACTTAAAGTGAAATTCACAGTTACAACTTTGTAAATACTTTGCGTTACTGTATTTGCAAGTTATTTCTTGTTTTCTCCATTCATATACAGTACCTGACTGCTTTCAATACTTGTAGAAAGCAGTTTAGCTTCATTCCTCTGTCCGACATGTGATCTAATAGTTTAGTTTGAAGAATAGAACGGTCATCTGAGCTCCCACAATACACTGCTCTCTGGTAACAGGAGTCCAGCAGAATTCTGAATGCACCTTTCTGTCTGAACAGCCGATAAAACATCATGTAATTTAAAAAGTGGTAGAAGATGAGTAAATCACATTATTTACAAATTTCCTTAAATTTTATTTAAACTGTGGAATATTGTGAAATGTAATTCAAGAGTAAAGTTTTCCTTTAACTTTCCAAACACCTGAAATAATGTGCTTGCTATCATGAGGGCATGGAACTACCCAACAAGCCATGATTTGCTTGATGAACATTACATTTTTTGCTGATTCATCCTTAAAATACATGTTTAAGTCATTAAAGCTTAAAGGCTATGTATGAACCAAAAAAAGTGTTTTAAATGGACAATTCGGGTATGTTCACACCCTTATAAAAAAACGTCTGAAAATACGGAGCTGTTTTCAAGGGAAAACCGCTCCTGATTTTCAGACGTTTTTTTTACCACTCGCGATTTTCGCTGCGTTTTTCACGGCCGTTTTTGGAGTTTTTTTCGATAGTCTATAGAAACGGCTCCAAAAACATCCCAAGAAGTGTCCTGCACTTCTCTTTTGCGGACCTTTTTTTTACGCGGAAAAAAAGCAGCGAAAAACACTCCGTCGGAACAGAACGCCGTTTTGCCATGGGCAGATGTTTGGAGGTGTCCTGCTTCCGATTTTTCGGCCGTTTACGGGCAGAAAAACAGCCGAAAATAGGCCGTGTGAACATGCCCTAACTTTTCAAACAACTTCTAATAGAAGACCTGATATAGATCAACTTTGTAATTGATTTACTGTTCAAATTTCAGTTGTTTTATCCATGCAAATTCTATTTGAAGTTACTGCCACTAGGTGTCTCCCTTCCTGTAATCAGCTGTCCACCCCTTGTTGTCAAGCAAAGTCTGTCCCTGGTTACAGAGTAGAATTGAGGGACTGTAGAAGTAGAAGGGGCAGTGTATCACTTCACTGCCTGCTATAACTTTATATGGTGAGAGGAGGGGGTACAGGAGCAGGGAACAGAAAAAGTGAGTCCACAACAGACACACTGCATACATGTCTATGGAGAGGGGAGAGGTGAGCAGGGGGAGGAATCGGGAGCAGAGTGAGAAAAACAGACTTGCTGGTAAGATTTCTATGTCACCCCAGTGCTAGATTCTCTGGTACACTGGTCTGTTCGGCTGTATAATCTCCACCGTGCATCTGCAGCTTCTATATCTATCTATCTACCTATCTATCTATATAATATGTGTGATAGAGATGGTAGAGCAAGATTCTCCTCTTCTATGTGTGCAGTGTATAGTAGACACAATAGCCGTTAGGATTCGCCCCCTAGCTCAGAGACCACTGAGAATTAGAGAGAGGGCCTACAGAGGGGACAACTGCTAAATAATGCCACGTAATGGCCAGAAATAATATTCCTCATGTGCACACTGATGACAGCTTATTCTGTTATTCTGAAAAGTTACCTGAAAAGTTAGGTATGCTGTAAAGCAACTTTTTTAACCCCTTCCCGCTGCAGCCATTTTTCGGATTTCACTTTTGTTTTTACGGAGTTCACCGTCCGGTAAAAACGGCATGTTAACCTTATTCTGCGGGTCAATACGATTACAGCGATATCAAATTTATATATATTTTTTTATGTTTTACTACTTTTACAAGGAAAAAAAATATTTAAAAAATAAATAAAATTTTGTCGCATAATTCTGCTGAGAGCCATAACTTTTTTTTATTTTTCTGTCGATTTTAGCGGTATGAGGGCTTATTTTTTGTGGGGCGAGCTGTAATTTATATTGGTACAATTTTGGGGTACATGAGACTTTTTGGTCACTTTTTATTTCAGTTTTTGGCGGGTTTTTTACGGCGTTCACCGTGTGGGCTAAATAATGATATATTGTAATAGTTCAGAATTTTACGGACGCGTCCATACCAGTTATGTTAATTTGTTATTTTTTTTACCTTGTAAAAATGGGAAAAGGGTGTTTTTTTTTACTTTTTTTATTTATTTTTTAATTTATAAAAAAAACCTCTATTTCATGGTTTTTTACTTGTCCCCCTAGGGGACTTGAACCAGCGATCGCTTTGACGATATACTGCAATACTAATGTATTGTAGTATATCGCGATTCTGACAGATTCCTATGAATGAAGCCCTGCCGGAGGCCGGGCTTTATAGGAGTACAAAGATGGGAGACCTGGGGGTCTTCATCAGGCTTCCATGACAACCAATGGCACCCCCAGATCTCACCGCAGGGGAGGCGTTGGAACGTTGCAGGGGGTTGCGCCCCCTTTTTTTCAGTGATTTAAATGCCGTGACCATGGCGCTATTGACCATGGCGCTATTGACCATGGCATTTAACGGGTTAAATGAGTGGGATCCCGTTCATTACCCGGAAGTGTGGGCTGTAACACACAGCCGACACACTCGTCCTATGGAGCGGACTCAGCCCGTGAGCCCGCTCCATACTCCCCACACCCGACGTGCGCTGTATATATACGGCGGATGTCGGGAAGGGGTTAATTGACTTTAATAAAAAAAATACTTAAGATACAGATTCAATCTATCTAGTCTTGTAAACATAGATGTTGTATCATTCTGTCAAAGCCACGGCTGTCCGGTCAGCTAAGCTGACCGCTATATAGAAAGCTGGTCCTTTGTGTCTCTGACAAACATGATCCAGTTAATAACGATCACATCTAATTTCATAACTTAGAAAAAGTTAAAAAAAAGTTTAACTAAAGTCAATTTAAAAGTTTCTTTAAATCACTTAAAACACTAATGTAGTAAAAACAAAAAAATTTGTTCAAAGGTGTACAAAGCCTTTAAAGAAGCCCTCCAGCAAAATCCAACCATTTTAAAATGTGATTAAGTGAAAGGTAGTGCAGTGTTTTGGCTTACCGGGCCGCTACGTTTCCGGGCTGCTGCTGGGTCACGTGATCGCCACTCTGACTACCTGAATCCTACAGCGTCGGCTGTTTCTAAATGCAAGTCTATGAGAGTCTCAATGGGAGTCTCATAGACAGATGCTGTAGGATTTTGTGTGGTCGATGGGGACATGACCCAACGGCGGCCCGGAATGGAGTAGCTAAGTGGCAAATAAAGTGCCTGGTAAGCCTATACAAGCTCACTACATTTCACTTTCAAATGTGGAGGGGGGGGGGATTTTGCTGGAGGGCAATCACCGTCTGAGGCCGGAATCACACGAGCGTGTGCGTTTTGTGCGCGCAAAAAACACGGCGTTTTTCACGCACAGAAGTTACATAACCGCTCCGTGTGTCAGCAGCGTATGATGCGTGGCTGCGTGATTTTTGCGCAGCTGCCATCATTACGACACACTGTATGTTTCTAAACAGAAACGCACAAATATAGGACAGGTCGTGAGTTTTACGCAGCGGACTCACGCTGCGTAAAAATCACAGTCTGTCTGCACGGCCCCATAGACTAATATAGGTCCGTGTGAGGCGTGTGAAAATCACGCGCGTTGAACGGACGTTTATCACGTTCGTCTGAATAAGCCCTTATGAAAAGCTCTGCAACTTCATAATATATTTAATGTTTGAATTCCTTATCTTCTTTAAGATTTACTTCCAGCGACTGGTAACAGCCATTATGTAGTCCTGCTTTCACACAGGTGCAGTATGTTAGGGTATGTGCACACGGCTTATTTTCGGGCCAAAAACGTCAGAAAAATCGTAAGCAGAACGCCTCCAAACATCTGCCTATTTCAATGGGGAAAACGGCGTTCTGTTCCGATGGGGCGTTTTTTTATGTGGCCGTTTTGAAAAACGGGCGCAAAAAAAAAAGTGCATGTCACTTCTTGAGCCGTTTTTGGAGCTGTTCTTCATTGACTCTATAGAAAAACCGCTCCAAAAACGGCCATAAAAATCATAGCGAAAAACGCGAGTTGCTAAATAAAAATGGCTGAAAATCAGGAGCGGTTTTCCCTTGAAAACTGCTCCGGATTTCCAGATGTTTTTTGCTAAGAGTGTGAACATCGCTTTACTGTGCATCAGTGTAGACTGGAGTTCTGTATACTAGAGCCATTTGTGTTTCTGCCATGTTTAGCTGTCAGAGAATGACTTACACCGACGCCCCCTCTATCAAACCCTCACCTGTGAGCAGGACTTGGTTGGGAAATGCAAACAAGATTATTTCTACTCACTGACAGCAAGCAGATATTAAAAAAAATGTTGAGGCAGTAAAACACAAAGTATATTATGAAAGATACATAACTTATTCTACAATGACTAATGTTGATTTACAAGAAGAAAAAAAATATAGAAAACCCATGTCCTGTTACTGCAGATTTATTAAAGAAGATGAGATTTGCATATTGATGTATACAGTTATGTTATGTTTCTATTGATTTAGTCGTATAACTAAAGTGATCGGTTCACCTGTCTGTATATTTTTCTGCAGCAAGCCCAGAAGACAAAAGACGTTGTGGAAGACTTAGAGTTGGCTATACTGAAAACGTGCCAATGCATTACAGAACTGAAACGTGAAGTGAGTTTGTGGGATTTTTCTGCAGTTTAAAAAAATGTTCACCTGTAAATAGTATTGTTTGTAACAAATAGACTTGGCTACTGTAGGTCAGAATTGTATTAATTTTGGGCAATGGTCTTCAAATTTTATGTTTTTAAGTGTGTTCTCACGTTGTGGTCAAATTGCTTTACGCAAAATCATGGAAAAACTGCACCATGTTGCAGCAATTATGCAAACTGCGACGTATGAACACACCCTAAATATATTTGGCGTTTGGTTTCCTGGCATTAACATATTTAAATAAATTCCTCAGAAATTCAACCAGGAAAGATCAGCTTTCATTCAACCACCTACGTCCATTATAAACAGCTCGGTAATTCTTACACAAGCCTTAAAGCACCACGGTACCAATGTGTACGTACCATACAGGCAGCCTGAAGACCTCCCCATTCCCATGGTCAGTTCGACCCCAGAGCGATTACTTTAAAACGAAGTAGCCGAGATTACCGTAGACAATAGCGCTGCATGCTGCGCTATTGTCTCCGGTAAAACCACAAACACCCCAACGGAAAACCGACAGAACCCATTAGTCAACTGAAGCGTTGCTTCCGGCATTCCATTGTTCTGCACCCCTGACGGAAGTTGAAAAGTTGAAACCAAAAGAAAAGAAACGCATCCGAATTCCGAAGTCTTTTTACAAAGATTAAAAAGTAGTAAAAGCCCTGTCCTTGCTAGGGGCCTGTTCACACCTGCGTTAGTCTTTCCGTTGTTCTGCTGCTTCAGAGGAGCAGAACAATGAAAAATTGCACCTGACAGACTTCAATGGGTTTTGTCATGGAGTTAGTGGTTTTACTGGAAACCATAAAACAGCTTGCTGCGCTATTGTTTCCCGTAATTTCAGCCAGATCCGTGAAGGAGGCTTCAAATGGAGCCTTCAACGCAGATGTGAACAGACTCTTACGCCTCATGCACACGACCGCATGCGCCGGCCGAGTCCTGTCAGTGATCCGAGGAAAGATAGAACATGTCCTATCTTTCCTCGGATCGGAGACTTAGATTATTTTTCACGGAACCGATTCACCCGCTAAAGTGAATGGGTCCGTGAAGACCATCGGGTGCCACTCGGATGCCATCAAAAACGGCCTGAGTGGCACAACAGTCGTGTGCATGAGGCGTTAGGCCTCAAGCACACTTCAGTGAAATGTTTGTGTGCTATCTGTTTTTTTTGACGGATTGCGCACTGACCCATTGATTTCTATGGGGCCATGCACACTTCCGTTTTTTATTTTGCGGAACCTTGTGACCGTTCCACAAAAAATAGAACCGGTCCTATTCCTGTCCGTTCTTGCGTATCAGTCTCGCCCATTCTATTCATTGGTTCGTTAAAACTAAGGACCGCACATAGAAGCCATCTGTTTGCGGATCCGTGATTTGCGGTCGTATATATGGCCACGGATGTGTGCTTGAGGCCTTAGTCTGCTGCGCTGTTTTATTATGAGTGGGTGTTGCATGTGTCTACTAAAGCATTAGGATGGTGTTCTGAAATGTATAAGGCCTTGTTCACACTGAGTTCTTTATCGCGTTTTTTGACATGGAAACCGCATTGAAAACCGTGCCAAAAAACGACTGAAAAAGCCTCCGATTGATTTCAATGGGAGGCGGAGGCGGTTTTTTTAAAACCGCGAGCGGAAAAAAATGTGACATGACCAATATACAGACGAGGCATTTTCCGCCTTAAAAACCCCATTGAAGTCAATGGGAGACGGAAAAAAAACTTCGCAATTGGCCGCAGCGTTTTTTAAGGGTTTCCTGGAAAAACGCTCGTGTTTTTTTTACTTTGCCTGTTGAAAGAGGTAAAAAAAAAAGCCTAAAAAAAGTGGGGAAAAAAACGTGTGGTGCAATTTTCTGCATGCAAAAAAACTCAGTGTGAACTAGGCCTTAAGAATTAACCTCTTATTACTTTTCTAAATAAGACTCATTGTGTCGAGTGAGGTTAAAATCATGCAGGTGAAAATATTATTATGAGTCTGATAGAAACACGCTGGCACATGGTGTTGAGGCTTGTGACATATATAACAACGTTCTTTTGAGATCTGACTATATAGAGTATAATAAATCGGAGAGTGAATGTTTCTCTGAATATGTTTCCTTCCTACAAGTATGATGTTGAGTGAGAGAGATGAGCAAATATTTGTCTTATACAATTTTTTGGTCTTCTAAACCATTTTAAAACCGATGTTATAACCAACTGGTCAAGTCTACATGATATGTCCAACATTCCCGGAGTTTAGACTTACCTTTTTATTTTTAGAAAGTAAGGGTCATCTTCAACCTTCTCCACTTTAACGACTTCAGTACGGACTTCTAAAATAGAGTGAGATACAGTTTTACCATCTCATTTCATAGTACTGTTCATTCATAAATATAATGTTACTTTCCCCTCTTAGGCATGAATAGGTATGTAAAGCTGATATCCCTTTAGTTGTTCAGTTATCCCTAATATTCTATTATAAGGCTCTTAACTTGTATATATTAAAATATTTCACTTGTCAAGAAAATAATTTACGCTGCTCCCAGTATTTGGATCCAGATCATTCTCTATTTGATGTATTAATCAATTACTTCTAGGAGCATAATATTCAATTTGACTTTTTCTTTAAATAACCTCTACATTGGATGCATTAATGCTAAGCAGGCTATGAAGAAACAACAATTAGATTGCCAGCTTCTTCTCTACTGCACTCCTTGCCAAATAAATATAAGCTAGCCACGTCAGAGGAGTTTGGTTCTCCTTGCCATATAAATACAAGCTAGCCACGTCAAAGGAGTTTGGTTCTCCTTTCCAAATACAAGCTAGCCACGTCAGAGGAGTTTGGTTCTCCTTGCCATATAAATACAAGCTAGCCACGTCAGAGAAGTTTGGTTATCCTTGCCATATAAATACAAGCTAGCCACGTCAGAGGAGTTTGGTTCTCCTTGCCAAATAAATACAAGCTAGCCACGTCAGAGAAGTTTGGTTCTCCTTGCCATATAAATACAAGCTAGCCATGTCAGAGGAGGTTGGTTATCCTTGCCATATAAATACAAGCTAGCCATGTCAGAGGAGGTTGGTTATCCTTGCCATATAAATACAAGCTAGCCATGTCAGAGGAGGTTGGTTATCCTTGCCATATAAATACAAGCTAGCCACGTCAGAGGAGTTTGGTTATCCTTGCCAAATAAATACAAGCTAGCCACGTCAGATGAGTTTGGTTATCCTTGCCTAGTCTCTTGAGTCTTAATCTCTTATTTTTTTTATTAAATGAAATCTCTCACTCTTTTATTCAAAAAATCTCCAACAGGGGTGGCAGGCTGTCTAGTGACTAGACTAGTCATGATGCCATCCATGAGACCACCGCAAGAGTTCAGATCGGTCTAGTGGCTGGTATCTAGCCAGCAGACCTCTAGAGCATTCGTATGCTGCGAGCTTTGTGGATTTTGAACCAGGCCTCTGGTGCTTTTAGCAATGAGTCCTTATACTTGCTGGATGATAAACACAATATTTTAGAACTTCTTAAAGCAGATTAATAGCTCAGTTAGAAGCACATTAAATCAAATCGCAACCCTTTGTTCAGTGCGCCCTGCAATTAATACACGATTAACTATAAACTTGCATGCAAGAAATGTTTGGCACAAATGACTGAAACTGAAAGAAGCCCTTTAATTTATGCTCACTCCTGTGGAGGGAATATTCAATTACTTTTGGGTCTCTATAGCTTTGCTACAGTTAGATAACAATTTTTCTTCTCTCAGGCCTCTGCTGTATAAGAATATTTTAATGTGTTTTTTTTTTATTAACCCTGTATATATGTATGTGTGGGTATTGTGCTTCTAACGACACTTGTGTGACATGTCCATTATAGATTAACCCATATTATACTGGGATAAATTACTAATTCAATCTGTAATCAATTCAATAGGGGGAATTTATCTTTTCCAATTTTTGGTGCACGTAATATTTGCAGTAAAAGTTGACACTTTTTTGAAAAGTGCATAGAAAAGTGGTCTGAATCTTAACGCTTTTTCTGGAAACTTCGCATCTGCTATCCTTATCTACTATCTGGCATGCCCCACCGATTGCTGTCTGGGGGGGGGGGGCCTACACTAGTCCACCAGCCTTCCCACTCATTGGACGACTGTGAGATGGTTATAGTTTTGCGATTGGTTCTGATGTGGTCAGATGACTGAGTGACGTACCATAGTAGGTTATACAAGACCAAATGGACACTTTCTCAATGCTACCCCATAGGACGCCGCTTACAGGCAAAATATGTCAGAGGCAAAGTTTTATTATTTTATTTCTTTAGCACTGCGCGGGCTGCAGCCTCCCAGTGTATCAATTGTGAATTCATTGTAGTGCGTTATTTTCTACTCCAGTCTGCAAAAGCAACAATTGGCCTGTACCAAACACTCACAACAAGCGCTCTAAGTAACATCTTAGTCTTCCAGTGTGTCAATTGCTGACTGCATTATAATGAGTTGTTGCTCTAAACTACAGTCTTTACAATCAACAGATTGCACCCAACCATGCACTTGCCTTTATAAACATTTGTGAAAGAATGGATCATTCTAAAGTGCTCACTGAAGTCCAGCGTGGTACTGTAATAGGATGCCATCGTTGCATTGTGTTTATGAAATTTCTTCCCTCCTTGATATTCCACGATTCAGGCCCCATGCACACGAACGTAAAAAACGCCCGTAATTATGGCCTGTAATTACGGGCCTGTAGACTTCTATTGGCCACGGGTACCTCCCCGTATGCTTACGGGAAGTTGCCCGGGCCGTTGAAAAATATAGAACATCTCCTATTTTAGGCCGTAATTACGGCACGGGCAGGCCCATAGAAGTCTATGGGGCTCCCGTAATTACGGGTGACTACGTGTGTGGACCCGTAATTACGGGAGCGTTGCTAGGCAACGTAAGTAGGTAGTCACTGTCCAGGGTGCTGAAAGAGTTAACTAATCGGCAGTAACTCTTTCAGCACCAGGGACAGTGACTACCGATCACAATATAAATCAACGTGTAAAAAAAAAATAGAAGTTCATACTTACACAGAACTCCATGCTTCTTCCTCCAGTCCGGCCTCCCGGGATGACGTTTCAGCCCATGTGATCACTGCAGCCAATCACAGGCTGCAGCGGTCACATGGACTGCCGTGTCATCCAGGGAGGTCGTGCTGGATGTCGAAAGAGGGACGCGTCACCAAGACAACGGCCGGGTAAGTATGAATTTCTTTTACTTTTACCTCGGAAAGGGCTGCACCTTCTCTCTATCCTGCACTGATAGAGAGAAGGGGCTGCCGATTAGTGCAGTGCAATTTTGCAGCGAAAACGTGCCCGTAAATACGGGTGGAATACTGGTGACACCGGACCCGTATTTACGCCAGTATTTACGGGAGGGAAAAAATACGCTCAGGAACCACAGACAACTCTGCCACGAAGTGGTAGACCGCGTAAAGTTACAGAGCGGGGTCACCGAGTGCTGATGGATTTAGAATGGGATGTCCTAAAAGCTCCTGTAGGTGTAATGTGTAGGGGTCCCAAAACTTTTGTCCATATAGTGTATATAAGCGGTATAGTGCCACACTTTGACCACGTTCGTTTCTTATATCTGACACTTTAGACTTGGTTGATATTAAACAATAGTACTACCAGACAGAGACCCTGCGCTTTTAAAGTATAGATTTTTTTTCTCCTCAAGTACGCAAGTAAGTGTCATTCACACTACATATTACATTTCATAATAAAAGTTATGTTTTAACTATTACTGATGGGTCGTGTAAGAGGTTATTTGTTCCTAGGGACTTTTTGTGTGTCAGATTTTGACAATTTATTAAGATAATATATTCTGAATTAGACTGGCGCATGAAATGCCAGTCTTGGTAGATCTCCCCATAGTACTTTGAACTGTTATGACCATTCTAAGTATGGTTCTTTGTCCAGTGTAACGGAGATATAGTGTCATATAGTAGAACACGCCAAGGTCAAATGGAAGCTTACCACAAAGGCAAGATTAGAACAGACATACAGTCCCCCGATGACAGGCATCTGGATATTTACAATATATTATTAACCTTTATAGGGGATTATGTTGTTAGTTTATTTGCTGTTGAGTGTAGAAATTTGCAGTTTACAAAGCAGCAACAAAAATAAAACCCAAAAAAACAACACTATAGAACAACATAATGACTTAAGTAGACCGTTGTCTCACAGCTTGGCTGACACCGCTTTCTTCTAGCTGTAAATGACCTTGTACATGCCTTTTATCTTAATATGCACCTACAGTATGTTAACATTAACCCTTCAGGACCCATCCCTTTTAGATGCCTGAATGTCAACAGCAAAATGTCACCTTTTGGAATTACACATTCTAAGGGTGAATATTTTTAAAGTACAGGTAGGGCTTAAATACTGTGTCAAAACACAATCCATAACTTTTAATTCTATTTAGTATTATATAGGGAGAAATAGGCGAAGGTAAGACCAGCATGCAAAAGTCCTTCTTTTTTCCCACAAATATTTCTTACAATTTAAATTTAAAGAAAACGTAATCGCGCAATATAATCCTCCCACAAAAACTTTTTTAGTTTAGGTGGTTAATATAACATATTTAGCATAATAGGAATGCATAATTACATGTAATATGCATCCATGTCAGAGAGGGTACTCTTGATGATACAATGGGATTGGGGGAGAAATAATTTTTATCTCTCTCGAATTGCTAGGCATTAGATCACTATTAGCAGTGGTCCTCAAACAGAGGAATGCTGGGAGGACCTATATCATGTCTCCCAGCATCCTCCTCTCCCCATGTAACAACTACAAGCCTGTGATGTCATCGTGGGCGGCATCACAGGTTTCCATAGAAGCGGCCCGGACACAGAAAGCAAGCATTTGGGTCCCAGTACTAAACCCAGTTCTCACTTTGAGCGATGTGTTTAGTGCCCTTTTGGACAGAGAGCTTATCATTTCAGCTCCCTGTCATCACAGGAGAGTCGGGATGACACGGTCAGTTTGATCTCTTTAATGGCAGAGCAATTATACTTTTTACTACTGCCTTGGCCAATACTCTTTAATGCTCGTCTCTATCCGTAGCACGCTAACATTTACATGGTATGAAGAGCAGCAGACAAGGGTTTAGTGCTAGCTTCACTATTCATATTCTAATATTTCAAGCAAATGCCAGTATAAACATGTGAGCTGTGGGCGGTGTATACCTAATGAATTTCCTGCCTAAGGGAAAGTTAAAATAGCATCTTCAATGCTTTATACCAAGCAACATAATAAGTCTTTTTACCGTTTATATTCTGCAAGAAGCTAATAAATGTTTTGCTTAAAATGTGGTATTTGTTCATAAGAGAAGCTAAAAATGGTTCCGTAGAAGCCTCTCAAAAAGAAACCCAGTAATAGAAACGATCTCTCTCTTTCTTTTTTTTCTTTTGGCATACTGGAATAGCTTGATTATCCATTCACAGGAGTGGAAAAAAGAACAGTAATTGAGCATTTCACAGTATTCAACGTTGCTTTTCATTTACAAACAAGGTAAAAATGAATGGACAATAATTGACACATATTTATAATAACACAACAACAAAAATGCAACTCAAAAAATCTACTGCTCGGCTTGTCCGTTTTATTCCTTGTACCAAAGACCTGTGAAATGTGTCTATAAAGAAAATTTTATCAAAAAAATAGTCATGTGGCTAGTCAATTAACTGTTTAGATGTTAGACAGCGATGCTTGGTCCCATAAAGGTGAAGGTGGTTTGACCCTGTCACATCCTACACTTTAATCTCCATGCTAAACATTAAAAACGGTTCGTAAGCAAAATAGGGGTAACCACCCCGAAAAGGACAACCCCACTGGATATCTGCCCTTTATATCCTAAACAATCACCCAATGTGTTTCCTCCGTCTGTGTAATCTAAGTTGTCAGGGGACCAAGCTGTCGAGGAAATATAGAACTGTAAATATAGTCTGACATAACTGACTTTGGTGGGCCGTATGCAGATAGACTAATTGCGTATGTCAAACCCTTGTAATTGAACAGGTGGAGCTAAAAAACCTCTGCAATGCAGAAATATCCGCCTTAACTTGGGCCGAGCTATGTACCAGACACTCCGCCGGAGTATGCAATATCTCTTCAGGGCAGGTGGGCTAGACAGCTGCCTCCAAATACAGCCACGTTAACGCAATAATGCTACCACGGCATCCACAAACGGAAATCCCCGGACATAATTAAGCACCGAAACACGAAGTCTGCATCATGTGGAAGGGGAGGAAGGGCCAGTTGCTATGTAGAAATGTCCTTCTCAAACATTGTACTGCAAACGTATGTGTACAGTGGGCTGATGTAAATAGGGTTGTTTATGGGCTACCTACTTTAACTAACAGCGGCTGGAGCATTTAATGTAAAAACAAATCAGGATAAACTGGAACAAAATAACATCATGAATAATTTGATAGGCTCAATATCTTCATAAAATACTGATGATGGCTCAATAACCATTATAACTGATCCAAAAACATAGAAAGATAGAAAGAGGTTACATTATCTACATGTTACTCATGGGTGTTAAATTAGTACTGCGACCAAGATGAAACAGATTTTAAACCAATGCTACCAGTACATATTCTCATCATACTGTACATGTTTATACAAAGCATCCGCAAGTAAGGCGTTAATTTAAACCCTGAGGTGCCATGGATCTAAATCTGTCTTTCAGTAAAATGCGCCTATCCCGATCTTCACTTCATAGTTAGGGGCACATCTAAATTCCAATAGATTTCAACCACCTCGAGATACCATGTGTCTCTGATACATGTGTCGAGAGATAGGGGTGTCCCTTTTGTGAGTGATATCTCCAGAAATGTCCACCAATGTGTCAACGAAAATCACTTCAGTTTTTCCCCACATTATTTTTTGGTGAGCCCATTAATCGCCTTATAAATTTATACCTTTAAAACAACCTTTTATAAAATACCTTCTCTCAAAGGTTTCAACCATGACAGAGCCCCGTGTACTGAAGAAGTGTTCTACACCAATTATACCCCAGTCATGGGGAATTGATGACAAAGATTCAATATTTGCCAAAAGCCACTCTTTTTCAACCACCAGGCCCTCAATTTTCCTTAAAATATCCATTGTATCTCATGTGTATGATGAAAGACTTGACACAAAGTCTCTCAAGACACAGTTGACCTATATGCCGACATTACGCAAAATGCTGATAATCCCAGCGATAGATCTGCCCTTTTAATGGTTGTACTTTGGACAGACCATATAACTTCACTAGCTGTGGTTTGTTAGGAGCAAAAATTTTAATTCAACTTCATCTGTCAACTGGTCCCTCTTAGACTGTGTCATAATGGTCTTCAATTCAGCAACAAAAGAAACTATTGGGTTACCTCTTAAGATCTCACAACATTCACTATCATCCAATAGTTTAAGACACAAGGAATGATCATCCAAATCTTTCATGACAATAATATTGGGTCCCTTGTATGAGTTTTTAATTATTATGGTGGTGTCCCTCTCTAAATGTTAAGGTTCTTGAAACTCCTCCCTTGTAAGATTGCTTGAACATTATTGTTTCTAAGGCCTCATGCACACGACCGTAGCCGTGTGCACGGCCGTGATTTTCGGGTTGGCCGGCTGCGGACTGTCAGCCGCGAGCCGCCCGCAAATCGCGGGACATGCACATGGCCGCGGTCATTATTTTCAATGAGCCCGGACCGCAGAACACGGCCGTAAGAAGACAGGTCCGTTCTTTCTGCGGTGCGGGCTCCCGGGCCATGCACGGACCGTAAAAACTACGGTAGTGTGCATGGCCCCGTAGAAATGAATGGGGCCGCAATTCTCCCGTGGATTTTCGAGGGAATTGCGGCCGCAAAAACACGTTCGTGTGAATGGGGCCTAAGGGTTTCCAGTTCTTTTGCCACTAGATCAAAAAACGCATCAACGTAAGAGAGAGATTCCTGTGGGAGCATTTTGGGACTTTTGGGGCGTAAGTCAGTAAAGGGGCCTTATCCTAGAGGTCATTCATTGTCCTCCATGATATCCGAGAACACTCTCGTACCTGCCAAATCTTCCAATGACACACGTTGGAATCTTTGCACAAGTTTGATTTGTTTCTTTAATTTTCTATCAAGGATTTTAAGATTAGATCTCTCGTTCAAGTAGAATCTGCATAAACTGTAATGAGCTGTTCGGAGTCTCTTCTATATCAATTTGTGGGACAAAGTTATATGAAGACCTCTGGGTATAATTCCATTTTAATATAACTTTCCAGGGATTGAACTTCCCACCATCAGTTTTTTTAAATGGAATCAATAGTGCAGTCGACTGCGCTATTGATTCAGTCAAAAAAACTGAACCCTTTCACAACGGTGACAAACGGAAACCATTCGAAAGGTATCCGTCACCCTGACCTATGGTTTCCGTTTGCCTTTCCGTTGAGGGGCTTCCCCAACGGAAAGCTCAGATGGAACCCCTCAACAGAAAGTCAACGCTGATGTGAACCGGCCCAAATGGAAACCTTTCGCAACGTTTCCGTCACCATTAAGATCAATGGTGAGGGAAATGGAAGCTAAGGTTTCAGTTTGCCTTTCCGTTGAGGGGTTAACCCGACGGAACCCCTCAACGAAAGGGCAACGCTGATGTGAACATAGTTCACAATTTCTTGATAGCTTGGTTATACTTGAGACTTAATTCAGCCATATATGTAGACTTGCTTTTTGATTAAAATCCTATTAAAATCAACTTTTTTGTGGCGTCCCACAAATACATGCACTGTAGCATTCCCAATATGAATGGGACTTTTAGAACTGTTTATACTGAGCACAAATACTGACAATGATTGCATTCACCAGGCAGAGCTGTAGGAGAGGGAGCATAGGTAGAAAAACAACAAGCAGTATGCCATTCATGGTATATGGGAAGCTGGGTGACCACTTGCTGGATATACCATTACAGAATCCATACATCTATTAGATTAAGACCACTCAAAAATGGCTGAACATGTTATTAAAAGGCATCCCTCAATAGGATTTATGCAAGGTTAATTTTTTTTTATACTATTGCTGCCGGTTTACATTCTTTGGTCAGTAGCAATTTATTAATTTGACATGCATATCCTTCACTTTATGGACTTACAACCCTAGAAGCAGTGACATGAATTCAGACAATCCTCTATAAAAAAAAATTAAAAATGCAAATATAATGTGCAGTAAAATGACAGAAATTTATTACATGCAAAACCATGATTTCAATATTTCAGACTAACCTACTTTGTAACTATTAGGCCCTATGTCCATATTACATCTGTGACAATGTATGAGTTATACGTGGCCATAATAGGGCACCTATAGGCTTGTGTGAGTCCCTACTGTGTCTCCGTATGTCTCTGATTTTCTGTGCCTTGGTCCATTGGATGATGTATTATGGAGGCATTCTCCCCTAGAAGCATTGCTTCTCGGGTAGAATATCTCTAACACACGGCACCCCACGGAGCACCATACCCTCACTATAGCAAATATGAGAACCTGATCGAATTCATAAAAGTGGGTTCCGAATACATGTATAATAATCATCTAGACTATTTCTGAATTACAGTAAGGTGCCATGAGTCTACTACATTTTTCTTAACATACACTTACTGCCTATTCTGGTTGAAGGCATGATAGACGCACCATTTAGTCTATTGACCCTTATCCGGATGTATTATGTAGCGACCATTGTGTATTGAGCTGTGTTGCTATTAAAAAAATGTACAATTCTTTATATGGATAATTATTAAAGTTTGTAACATTATTACTTTATGGGTGTTTTTGCTCAATGTGTAGGTTTTTGTTACTTTTTCCTTAAATAGTAATTTATTTGTACAGTCGCAGTAACCTATACTGCTGCCCATAAACCATTCGGGCAATGATTATGTACTTCATGAATTTCCCAACAACGCCTTTTGGGATCCCAAAGGCTAGTAGTGCCCTTTGGCACAGAGTGACACAAACACCTGTGTCTATTAGACCATTTAGAATAGTTTACGAACAAATGCGAATAAATCATCCATGCATTACAGGAGTCCCTCACGGATTGTCTCTATAGTTGTAGAAAACTGTACCATTGGTATATCAAATTGATATCGCTGTAACAAATCTGCACCCACATTCCAAATACTTTTAAAAGGAAACAAATCAAAAATATTCGCTGCCAAGAAAGCAGTGTGGATGTATTACTGCATAGCAGATCTGTCAGCCCAGAATAGATCCACTTTTTCTAACCACATATTTTGCTTTGCCAAATCTGAGGAGGAAACAAATGCCACTCATTAGCTGTACCACTCAGGAGATAAATATAGGCCAGTGTATCCAGGAAAATGAAATCTCCGTCCTGTCACAATTTGGATACAGCATTCACACATGCAGTCATTTTATTATATCCCTTTTTTTTTTTTTTTTTTTCTGAGCAGAAAATTCAGTTTATAACTATAGAACCTAATAAATTACCTAGAGGATTACTTAGTTTCTTTCTTTTTTTTTTTTGTCTGTTTAGCGCCCCTTTGTGGATAGCACACTGTGTCTGCATCCCAAACATTGGTGCAAGGTAGCTAAGGCTTCATTCACATGTGCGTCGGGCTTCCAATTATGGGTTCTGTTAGACTGTTTCCTCAGGGGAACCCATGAACAGAAACCATACCTTTCCATTTGCGTTACCATTGATTTCAATGTTGACTCTTCCATAGCTAATGGTTTCCGTTGGTTTCTGTTCCGCAAGGTTTCAGTTTTTCAGTGGAATCTATAGCGTAGTCGACTACGCTATTGAAATCTTACAGACCGGGGACAAACGCTATGGTTTCCCTGACGGAAAGGTCTGACTGAACCAGTGAACGCAAGCCCGACGCATATGTTAACGAAGCCTAACAGGGACCGTTCTTGTGTCCTTGATCAAATTATTGAAACAAAGTGTCTTTAAATAGAATAAAATAGCCATTTTGAGTTCGAGGTAGCAGTTACACCCATGTACTGTTGCATGAGGGGACCGAAGGGCAACTTTATCTCACAAAAAGAAACCGTATTATAAATGGCATGTGGTAGTGGGGGGCCTGTTACAGATTTTACATTGAGGCCTAGGAGCTTGAAGTTCTGCTTCTGACTAGATACAGTGCTGTATATACTGATATAAGTTGTCACAATAACGGTGTTTATTTTCAGCTTCACAGTGCAGCTACGACACTGGCATCTGACCTATTAAGATACCATGCAGATCATATTGTCCTAAAAGCACTGAAAATTGCTGGAGCAGAAGGAAACCTGGAAGCAGTGGCAGGGTATACCTGCAAGTTATCGGAGCAGAAGGAACAACTTGTGGAGGTAGGTTTCCAGAATTTGGTCCATTTCAGACCTGTTTGATGTATGTGTTGGTTAGAATGTGTTTTCTATGCACTTGTTAACTTATTCTGGCTTCATATTCTATGGAGGAGATTAAAAATATACACACATTTTCTATGAGCAAACTTTTAGCATCATAGAGTATGTGCTGCTAGGACGTGGTACTGAGAATTTCTAGAGGGCAGCTATGGTGCAGTTTTTGCATGTGTTTTTTTTTTTTCAGCCAATGCCAGGACTCGATCTCCAAAAAAAAAAAAATGTAAAATCAAAACTACACTTGATTTCACCCAAGTGGCAGTGTAAAAAATCCCTATAGCCACGTTCAGACGTAGTGGAATTGTTGTGGATTTTCGGTGCAGTACCCATCAACACGTAGCAGAAATAATCAGAGCGTTCTGTGGATTTTCACAGCGCCTTGTGTGTTAGCAGAAATATGGACCTTAAAGTATAGCTTTATTATGGCCGTCTGAAACCAGAGAATTATATCGCAGGAACACTGAGACATGTAAAGCATTATGTCATTACTTTCTAAACTTTCGATTTACATGGGTGACTTATTATACGAATTTCACTATGGGATGCAGCCTGACCCGACTTTGGCTTCCATTTGCCAAATGTAGCAGCAAGTTGCTTCCATTGAATGTATTGTCATGGTTTGTCATTATTTGCTATGATAAACCTTCAAAGAAAAAAAAATCTCCTTTCAAATTCATGACCAAAATAATAATTCTAAAGTATGACATTTTTATATTCTGTGGTAATATTTCTACTCAGTAAGTGTAGTATTGTAACATTCGGAATGTACTGTAAGATGATATTGTTTCCGTGGAGCCCCTGGCAATTGAAGATACTGCAGTAGATGATGGGGGTGAAACAGTTATGTCCTAAAGCTATACCAATTGTTTTTGTCTTGGTTCTTCATAGTGAATCATAACATAAGTGTATAGACATATTTCATTACTAAGGAATTTCTGATCTTGCTTGTAGACTTGTCGGCTGTTGAGACATGTTTCAGGCACAGAACCTTTGGAAATCACATGTATTCATGGAGAAGATACGTTTCAAGTGACTGGTCCTCAGGTATGGAGAGCTAAGAAATTCTGCTTTTCATTTTTAACATGGGGGAAATAAAAAGCCAGGGAACAATTATTAACACGGCAAGCATTACTAAAATTTCAGAACACTCAAGAACGAAAAACATCTTTGTGCAGCAACCCAACTTTAAACAATGAGAGAATTTACAAACCAATAGTTAGTGTTGCTAAACGTTTGACAAACGTCTGACATGTCATGATGACATGTCAGAAGTTTGGATTGGTGGGGGTCTGAGCACTGAGACCAATTGCTAGAACGAAGAAGCTGAAGCGCTCGTGTGAGCAGGTCAGCCGCTTCGTGTCTGTTCGGCTTTTTCCGGAAATAAATGTATTGTGTACAGACCCCATAGAAAGTCTGAGTCCATACTCGAGTCCGTACTCCGATACATCGGCTTTCCGGAAAAAGCCAAACCGACACGAAGCAGCTGAGCCAGCGTGTTCCTCTAGCAGCTGGGATCCTTATGAACACTCCCAGCCCCGCTATAGAAAGATTGCTATTGAGATCTGTCTGTGGCAGGGCTCAATAGCAATGCACTGATTTTGCCATAGACTGCAATATTGTGATATTGCAGTCTATGGCAAAAGTGATCTAATGATCGCAGGTTCAAGCACCCTAGGGGATCTAAATTAAAGTTAAAAAAAAGGTTTTAGTAAAATATAAAAATTCAAATCACCCCCCTTTCCCTAGATCACATATATAAAAATAATAAACATAAAGCTCAAAATGTACGAATCAACTTCTTTTGCCACTTCAATCCCCCCAAAAAATGAAATAAGTAGTCATTAAAATGCCCGATATTCCCCAAACTGGCATGAATAAAAACATCTTTCCACATACAAAAAGACGCCTTACACAGCTCTGTACAAAGAAATATAAAAAAAAGTTACGGGGGTCAAAATATGCAGATGCTAAAAATTTTTATTTCTTTCAAACTTTTGTACTAAAACATAAAGAAAACTATATGAATTTGGGATCACCGTGATCTTACTGTCCCGCAGAATAAAGGTAATACGTAATTTTCACCATACATTGAACATTGTAAAAACTAAACCCATATATAAATCGAGGAACTGCTGGTTTTTTCCAATTCCACCCCAGTCTGAATTTCTTTCCACCTTCCAAGTACATCACACACAATATTAAATGGTACCATTAGAAAGTACAACTAGTCCCCTAAAAACTAAGCCCTCTTATTACGTTATGACCATTTGAACTCGGGTATGAAAAAACAGAAGCATAAGAACGAAGATTAGTCTGGTCCTGAAAGGGTTAATGAGAAGAACCATGTAACTGGAGCCCAAGAGCTGGCACACTGTAAATGGTATATGAGCATAAGAGGCACAAATAGAAGTGGCCTGACCCAAAAGGAAAATAAGCCAGTGTTATTAACTCTGCTCATTTCTTGCTTTGAATGACTGACGATGTGGACATTTTAGTGTTACCTGATATTTATTGTACCCGCTTAATACCATTAGGCTTATTTGCCTATATTCCGCTTTATTATACCTGTACAGGACTAGAAAAGGGCAGCAAAATCAATGTTTTTCACTTTATATTTTTGGATCAAACTGTTTTTGTATTTACCTGCAAAAAGGTTACAGTACATAGCGAAGTTAAATGTAGAACCACCTCGATATGTACACTACCAGTTATTAGATATTCTCGATACTGCGCATTAGGCTTCGTTAACCTCTGCATTAGGGCTCCGCTCCGTCTGAGCTTTCCGTCGGAACGGAGCCCTGACAGACACAAAAGGAAACCATATGTTTCCTTTTCCATCAGCATTGATTTCAATGGTGACGGATCCGGTGCCAATGGTTTCCGTTTTGTCTCCGTTGTGCAGGGGTTCCATAGTTTTGACAGAATCAATAGCGTAGTCAACTACACCGGATCCGTCACCACTGAAATCAATGGTGATGGAAACGGAAATCTACGTTTTCCGTTTGTGTCTGTCAGGGCTCTGTACTGACGGAGAGCTCCGTCGGAATGGAGCCCTAGCGCAGATGTGAACGAAGCCTTATCTAGTCAGAATTCATAGGTAACCTACCGTAAGTTTATCGAATGATAAATGGCAAAAGCATCGACCATTTACAGGACATCACGGAGAAATTATTTTATATTTAGTTTCATTATGTAGATTAAAAGAATGCCTGCTATAATTAATATATTACAGTATTCTTATTCAGTGTATCTATGTAAATGTTACCCCACTTTTTTTTTTATAACTTCCAGTAAAAATAAAACCAATTTCTTTCATTTGGAATGAAGGTGCTTTGTTTTAAATATTAGAGGTTTTCTTGTTTTTATGGTGTTTGATTGTTGTATAATACAAAGTTCTGCAACTTTCCAATATGCTTTCAATTCTTAACCATTGACAAGATCTCTGCTTGCTGTCTGTTAATAAGAACAACTAGGAGGTTTTTTCAATTGTGTACAATTACAATAACTAACAAACTATCAGGGCAGGAAAGAAATTTGTGCTGCTGATGTATTTAGCTCACAGAGGATTGCATACACGGGATACAAATTTAGCAAACTCTCACCTGTAAGGCCTCATGCACACAACCGTGCTTTTGCAGCCGCAATTTATTTGCATTTTTGCAGAAAAATTACGGACCCATTCATTTCTACGTCCCTTTGCACACAACCGTGGTTTACATGGATCCATGTGGGGGCCGCAAAGGCGGACCGCAAAAATGCAGGACAAGTCATTTTACAGCCTGGATTTGTGGGTTCAACAATACTGGTGAATTGTGGATCTGAGAGTCCTGATAACACACGGATGCACAACGAAGGTTTTTTGCGGTCCGATGGACTGTAAGGCTGGGTTCACACTACCTATTTTCAGGCGTAAACGAGGCGTATTATTCCTCGTTTTTCGCCTGAAAATAGGGCTACAATACGTCGGCAAACATCTGCCCATTCATTTGAATGGGTTTGCCGACGTACTGTGCCGACGACCTGTAATTTACGCGTCGTCGTTTGACAGCTGTCAAACGACGACTCGTAAATGGACTGCCTCGGCAAAGAAGTGCAGGGCACTTCTTTGCCACGTAATCTGAGCTGTCCTTCATTGAACTCAATGAAGCACAGCTCAAGATTTACGAGCGTCTCAGACGGCTCGCAAAATGCGAGGAGGAGCATTTACGTGTGAAACGAGGCAGCTGTTAACAGTCTGTCTTTTCACACGTAAATGCCTCTCATCGTGTGAACATACCCTGAAGGATCCCTTGTTTTGTGAACTGCAGAACCAATGCAGTCCTGGGCATAAAGCCTAAGGTCTACTGGTCTGTAAGTACTAGGTCTGTAAAGCTTTTCAACCTCTGGATGCAAACTCAAATATTCTCATTCAATGAAAGATAAAGGCCCACATTTACGAAGACTGGCATATTTTCCGCCAATCAATGTGGAGAGCGTATTTGGTGACATTTGCGCCAAATTTATTAAAAGGCGCAATAATTGATAATTTTCGGTCAAATTATATTAGAATGGTGCAGAACTTTTCTTTATACAGTTATTAAGTTGTATGCACAGAAATCCTTTTTTTTTTTTTTTGCTCATAATTGACTATGTATTGTAATTTCCAGATTGTGTCCGCAGCAGAAACATTAGCGCTACATCCAACCAGTAAGATTGCTAAAGAAAACTTGGATGTCTTCTGTGAAGCCTGGGAGTCTCAGCTGGGTGATATGTCTGTTTTAGTGCGGGAAATTAATGATGTGTTCGAGGGGCGTCGAGGTAAGAAATTTGTCTGCCTACTAGAATGTGTAATAACGACCGTCTTGGGGGGACACTGAGCAGTTTATTTAGCCTCTGTCCTAGCTTTTTCCTTGAGATCAATGCCAGAGTAGCTTCAAATGTAACCAGTTAATGGTGTTTTACTTGCATTTTTACTTTACTAAAAAAGTAATCCGAAATTAGCAATTTTTTTCATAAACAATTGTGCCATTCTGCAAATAATTATTTGAGTAGATTATCTGATACTTCATTTTATTTTGTTGTCTTGTTAATGTTTTCGCCTTATAAATAGTCAGTGGTCTTATTTTACAACCTTTACCTCATAGTCAGTGGTAAATTTAAAATGTGTTATAAATAGTGTCCTTTTTTCCATGGGCAGTGGTATTTACCGTTACCAGTCAAACGTTTGCACACTTTGCACACACCTTTTCATTCCATGGTTTTTCATTTATTTTCATTTTTTTGCTACATTGTAGATTCATATTGAAGACCTGATAACGATGAAGGAACACATATGGAATTAAGTGGTCAAGAAGTGTTAAACCAGAATTAGTTATTTATATTCTTCAAAGTAGCCCCATTTTGCTTTGACAGCTCTGCACACTCTTGGCATTCATCTTCATGAGGTAGTCACCTGGAATGGTTTTTAATTAAGAGGTATGCCTTGTCAAGAGTTAATTTGTTGAATTTCTTGCCTTCATAATGTGTTTGAGACCATCAGTTGTGTTGTTCAGAGGTAGGATTGGTACACACTTCCATACAGTGTTTAGTCCTATTCAACTACTGTTCTAATCCACAAAATGGCAAGAAGCACTCCACCGAGTAAAGACGACAGTCCATAATTACTTTAAGACATGAAGGTCGGTAAATCTGCAAAATTTCAAGAACTTTGAAGGTATCCTCAAGTGCTTTCATGAAAACCATCAGATGCTATGATGAAACTGGCTGTCATGGGGACTACCCCATGAAAAGAAGACCAAGAGTTACCTCTGCTGCAGAGGTAAAATGTATTAATTACCAGCCTCAAAAATCGTAAATCAACAGCACCTCAGATCAGAGCCCACATAAATGTACCAGACACATAAACTGTTAAGAGGAAACTGCAAGAATCAGGCCTTTATGTTGAATTACTGCAAAGAAGCCACTACCGAGGAACAACAAGAAGAAGAGAATTGCTTGGGCCAACAAACACAAGGAATGGTCATTCGACCAGTGGAAATCTGTACTTTTGGTCTGATAAATCAAAATGTGAGATTATTGGTTCCAACCGCCATGTCTTTGTGAGACACAGAAAAGATTAGCGGATGACATCTACATGTGTGGTTCCCACCTTGAAGCATAGCGGAGGAGGTGTAGGGGTGCTTTGCTGGTGACACACTTGGTCATTTATTCAAAATTCAAGGAAAACTTAGAGGCTCTGTTACCAGATTATAAGTGCCCGATCTCCTACATAATCTGATCGGCGCTGTAATGTAGATAACAGCGTGTTTTATTTTGAAAAACGATAATTTTTGAGCAAGTTATGAGCAATTTTAGATTTCTGATAATTAGTTTATTAATGCCCAACTGGGCGTTTTTTAACTTCTGACCAAGTGGGCGTTGTAAAGAGAAGTGTATGACGCTAACCAATCAGTGTCATACACTTCTCTCCATTCATGTCCATTTGTACTCAGCACAGCGTGATCTCGCTGTGCTGTCACATACACCCACATTAACTTTACTGAAGTGTCTTGAGAGAATAGACATCACCTCCAGCCAGGACGCAATGTTTATTCACACTCCCGACACTTCGCTAAAGTTTGTGTGGGACTTAATCACAGCACTGCGTGATCTCCCGAGATCACGCTGTGAATAACATGAAATAACAAGCATGCTGTCATTCACAGCGTGATCTCGAGTGATCATGCAGTGCTGTGATTAAGTCCCACACAAACTTTACCGAAGTGTCTGTAATGTGAATAGACATTGCGTCCTGGCTGGAGGTGATGTCTATTCACTCTCAAGACGCTTCAGTAAAGTTAATGTGGGTGTATGTGACAGCACAGCGAGATCACGCTGTGCTGAGTACAAATGGACATGAATGGAGAGAAGTGTATGACACTGATTGGTTAGCGTCATACACTCCTCTTTACAGCGCCCACTTGGTCACAAGTTAAAAAACGCCCAGTTGGGGATTAAGAAAGTAATTAACATAAATCCAAAATTGCTCATAACTTGCTCAAAAATGATAGTTTTTCAAAATAAAAACCACAGTTATCTACATTATTACAACGTCGATCAGATTATGTAGGAGATAGGGCACTTATAATGTGACAGCGCTTCTTTAACCAGCATGGCTACCACAGCATACTGAAACAACATTCCAGCCCATCTGGTTTTCGCTTCGTGGGACCATCATATGTTTTTCAACAAGACAATGACCCAAAACACACTTCCAGGCTATGTAAGGGCTATTTGACCATGAAGGAGAGTGATTGAGTTCTGTGTCAGATGACATGGCCTCCGCAATCACCCGAATTTAGACGTTTTGGGATGAGTTGGACCACAGAGTGAAGGAACAGCAGCTAACAAATGCTCAGCACCTCTGGGAACTCCCTCAAGGCTGTTCTTAAAGAGACTCTGTCACCACATTATAAGTGTCCTATCTCCTACATAAGGAGATGGGGGCTATAATGTAGGTGACAGTAATGCTTTTTATTTAAAAAAAACGATTCATTTTCACAACGTTAGGAGCGATTTTGGTTTATGCTAATGAGTTGCTTAATGCCCAAGTAGGCTTATTTTTACTTTCAACCAAGTGGGCGTTGTACAGAGGAGTTTATGACGCTGACCAATCAGCATCATGCACTCCTCTCCATTCATTTAGACAGCAGAATCGCGTTCTTACTAGATCATGATCTGCAGCCACATACACAGCGATTCTGCTTGATTAACGTTAATCCAGTGTCCTGATAATGAATACACATGACCATCCAGCCTGGACGTCATGTGTATTCAGAATCCTGATACTTCTGAATCTTTTCTGTGAGATTCCAGCAACGGATACGAAATCTCGCGAGATTACGGGGGTTAACGAGATTTCGTTTCCCTTGCTGTAAATTTCACAGAAAAGATTCAGAAGTGTCAGGATTCTGAATACACATGACGTCCAGGCTGGATGGTCATGTGTATTCATTATCAGGACACTTGATTAACGTTAATCAAGCAGAATCGCTGTGTATGTGGCTGCAGATCATGTTCTAGTAAGAACGCGATTCTGCTGTCTAAATGAATGGAGAGGAGTGCATGATGCTGATTGGTCAGCGTCATAAACTCCTCTGTACAACGCCCACTTGGTTGAAAGTAAAAATACGCCCACTTGGGCATTAAGAAACTAATTAGCATAAACCAAAATCGCTCCTAACGTTGTGAAAATAGATAGTTTTTTAAAATAAAAAGCATTACTGTCACCTACATTACAGCGCCGATCTCCTTATGTAGGAGATAGGGCACTTATAATGTGGTGACAGTCTCTTTAAACCATTCCAGGTGACTACCTCATGAAGCTGATTAAGATAATGTCAAGAGCGTGCAAAGCTGTCATCAAAGCAAAAGGTGGATACTTTGAAGAATCTAAAAAGTATTCTGGTTTGTTTAACACTTTTGTTTACTACTTAATTCCATCTGTGTTCCATCATAGTTATCATGTCTTCAATATGAATCTACAATGTAGAAAATAAAGGATTAAAAACCATGGAATGAAAAGGTGTGTCCAAACTTTTGACTGGTGCTGTACCACATTTAATATATGGTTATCTGTGGCATACTCAGTATTCAGTACCTAGTGGTCAGTGATACATTTGGCGTGTTCCTGATACCTTTTGTGGTCCAGCCACTGAACATGGTTATTTCGGAGGCGCTGTTAGCACTTCCTTAGAACCAATGTGTCTTCCTGAGAGTAGTCACCGAAAAATCAGCACAATATCATTATGCTGCTTAGTGGTTGCCGGTTCCTCTTTGAGGGCTGTTGCAACAAGTTCTTTGTTCTATAAAAGCTCTGTACGTGGTCAATTGTACACAGGCTTCATGACGGCTGGTATGTGGTAGTTCTGCAGGTTCACATTTTCATATTGGTTGAGTAGATTTGTTTCTCAGATTTCCATTTAAGCATCGCTTTAATCCCCTGTAGCCCCTGGCATGACCTGTCCAGAGTTTCTGATTAGACATTGAAATGTGTTGCCCTTATTATTTGAACTCAATGATACTTCTTGAAAAGCTACATCTTAAAAAGAAGAGCCCCAGGATATATCTGGCTGTGGACTGGCTGGCCTTCTGTCCTCTTCCGGCACATTTACACCAAGGATTCACTAAACCTTCCTATTTAAACTGCATTGTGGAAAGAGGAAATCTATGTTTAGCAAAATGTCATATCATACACTTTACTGTTTAACACAGCATCAAATATTTATACTGTGGGAAATTAGTCTGCAGCTTAGCGCTAGTGAGCTTTTCTTGGTAATAAAACCAACGCTAAACTGCTGTTTTCATGTTGTATCAGTTTGGTATTCGTTTTATCTGTTGCTCAATGTTCTCTAGTTATGGTCCATTATAATGACACATTTTAATCGGATGTTCGCCTCGAGAAAACGTAAAACCGCACTGACTTGAACGTTGCTTTTTCAACAGCTTCTGCTAGTGCCATTGGGGCGTCATCGGGGAAATACTGTCATCTATCCCTAGACTTAAAGAACCACTGTCCTGTGTTATGTGCACATTGCTGGAAGGCAGCAGTTAAACTTTATAAGCTACATTATTTAAACATATTAGGGATAAACCTTGATATATTCAAATATAAGGGTGGACCGGGCCAGCAACTCTTCCGCCTCCCTAGATATTTCTACAAGGCTTTAAGTAAACTTGCTACACAGGTCTAGTGTTCTCTCTGTAGAGCCTGCTTAGTGTTAACATATTTAGAATGGTGCCACCCACTGCACGGAGAATACAAAGCTGTTAATATTAAAAAAATTCAAGATGATAGGTTCTCTTACAGGAATATAAATCAATGGTGATGAGAATGGGGGGGGGGGGAGTATGGTATGTATGAAAGTATGGATTGTGCTATAAAACAGGCCTTATTTCCAAGACCGTTTTCCATTGCTTGATCCACCATAGAAAACAAAACCACCGGCACTATTCCTTTAAAGCACAAAGGGTGCATCGGGTATAATGCACTCCGAGTTCAATAGTAAGCCACTCCATTTGAGAATCGGCAATGGTGGTGCTCAGGAGTCAAGCAAAGGAAATGAATATATAATACAATAGGAAGAACAAATAGATCGGCGGCAATGATCAATATTTTTATTCATAGATAAGCTAGCACAAATAAAAGAGTAGTGTCAGAAATGGCCTACCGCCGAATTGCATTCTCACGTACTTTCTCAAGACCTGCATTGCTTGATAATTCATTGCACCTGTCAATAGAATATCCGCTTTAAAATGCACTACTTTGTCTTCGCACATGCCGACTGACTCTTAATAAAATCTGAAAATGATTTCCTATGTCACTACGGTTAGCAGTGGTGGCATAAATGTTTGGGGTGATTTTATTCTCATAGTTGTCACTTGTTTGGTCTTGCTTGTTACTAGCGTAAGCACTAGCATTATTCTGGTTGTGTGCAGCTGAAGAAACCATTCTTATAGCATTATCTAACCACTGCTTCATCTTTAATTTTTAATGGATTTTGTGTTCTTTTATTGCAAGAAAATGCCGACAAGTCTAATTTAAATAAATATACATGACTGCCAACGCAATCCGTTCACGTGAAGTATTTCAACCCAGTGATTATTTTTCACGTGGAATTATGTTCTGTTACGTGACTGCAATTATTTTGAAGACACGAAAATATTCTTACTTTTCACATCTCGTTGCATAGGAAAATTGTGAGTGAGCAAAATATAAATTAAGACTGCAAGTACATTTAACCCAATTCAGCACACTAGTAAGCTTGTATTCCAAGTCCTGCCTAGTGGTTCATACTACCCCAGTAACCCTAATTTATGGCAGGTCTTGATTGTTATTAGTGATGCTAATTATTTTACATTTTCTTGCCATAAAGCATATGCTAAATCATTCAAAAGTAAATTAGTATTTTGCTTAAGTGAATGCTTATGTGTTGTGTAGTTATGTCTTCCATTGTACACCGATCACCCATAACATTAACTGACAGGTGAAGTAAATAACATTAAATATCTTGTTACAATGGCGCCTGTCAAGGGTGGGATATATTTTATGCAGCAAGTTGATGCATTGGAAGCAGGAAAAATGGGCAAACATAAGAATCTAAGCGACTTTGACAAGGGCCAAATTGTGATGGCCAGAGCAAGACCTACCCAAAAGCGGTAGGTCTTGTAAAATGTTCCCAGTATACAGTGGTTAGTACCTACCAAATGTGGTCCAAGAAAGGGCAACCGGTGACTTAAGGCTCATTTGATGTGTGTGGGGGAGCGAAAGCTAGCAGTCAAATTGTGATGGCTAGATATTGGGGCAGAGCATCTCCAAAATGAGATATGCCAGGTCTGAGACCCACACCTATATTTAGAACCGGGTTCACGCTTGCTCAGCTGTTTACGTAACTCCCAAAGAACAAAATGCACATTCATGGCCACTTCTCCACTCAGTCTCCTCCTCACCAGAAGGGATGGGGTGACCCCGATTCTTGCTATAGATACAGCATCTATCAGAGCATTATGGTATATCCTGTGGATATTTTATTAATGTCTGAGCTGGGAATAACCCATTAATGCTGGCTATGATATAAAGGTGTCAGAACACACTTTGCGTTGCAGCTTGCTGTATAGCCTCAAACTCGTGCTGACTCCCGTCCACTCCTGAAAGTGCTTACAATGGGCATGTGGGCGTCAGAACTGGACCATAACGCAATGGAAGAAGGTGGCCTGGTCTGATGAATCACATTTTATTTTACTTCATGTGAAAGGCCGGGTGCGTGTGTCACTTACCTGGGGAAGAGATGGCACAAGGAAGCACTAAGGGAAGATTGCAAACTTGTGGAGGTTGTGGGTGACTCTGGGTAATGTTCTGCTTGAAATACTTGGGTCGTGGCATTCATGTGGATGTTACTTTGACACATACCGACTACCTAATCATTGTTGCAAACCAAATACACCCGTTCATGGCAACGGTATTCGCTAATGGCAGTAATACGGCCTGCCACACTGCAAAAATTGTTTGCGAATGGTTTGAGGGACATGATAGAGAGTTCAAGGTGTTGGCCTGGCCTCCACATTCCCCAAATCTAAATCCGATCACACATCTGGAAACACAAATCCCATCCATGGAGGCCTCACCTCACAACTTACAGGACTTAAAGGATCTGCTGCTAACGTCTTGGTGCCAGATACCACAGGACGTTTTCAGAGGCCTTGTGGAGTCCATGCCTCAACACGTCAGAGCTATTTTAGCAGCATGAGGGGGCCTACACAATATTAGGCAGGGGGTTTTATTGTTATGGCTGATCGGTGTACGTCCTATATATATTTCAGCAGATCTTGAAGAACTGTGCTGTCAAAGATGTCAGAGATTTGCTCATTCGATTGTCCAGATTCAGCATCTAGAAGTTTACTTCTTGCAGATATTGTCAGGTACCATACATAAAAACATATGCAGTCCTATAAAGACCCGTAAGCACACATCCATAACCGTAACACTTGGGAAAGTTTTCAATTACAGCCCGATGGGAGTGACTAGCTGATGCCTCTAGCTCATGTAGGTTTGCACACTACAACAACTTCTTGGATAGTTAGCATGCCAAGTTAGGTTTCTGTGAAGAAGCTTGGGTGGCGGTAGGAAAGCCATACAAACCAGTGAGTATTACTGTCATTTATATATGTTTTTTATTCTGGCAGGTGACAAGCGTGCCTATCTTTCTCTACCAAGGCCAGGGGTAAGTTATTTGATATTGTGTTTGGCTTAATGCTAAATCTTTTAGTAGTGTCTCCAGTTTGTATTTAAATAAGTAATGTAACGCGTTGATACTCATTCATGCCATACAATTACAGTAGACACACATGCAGGTTAATAATTTATGAATGGCTAAATACAGCTCCTGTAAATTATAGATCAGAAGTAATTCCTAGTATGATCCAATATAATACAGTATACCCTGTTCGTATAGCGTGGTGTACTACACCATGTCCAAATTCTAATTAAGGTTGTATTGTTTCCTCCAACCTTTAAAATTGAGATGTCAATTAGAGACTATAAAAAAAAGACCAATATAATGTTGTTCCTTCTTATGTCTACATTTTGCATTTACGAGTATCTACTGTTTTGTGTCCATATCTCAGTACTGGTTAATTTCATAGTATATCTTTATAAGGGATCGAAGCTCTGTTATATTGATACAAAGCTACAAATCCCCTGCATAAACAGAGTTAAAGGGACACATTACCCAAAATGAAAGTTTCCCATGTGGTGCATGAACGAATTCTACATGTCAGTGTCTTATCTGTTCGTTTTTCTTGCTGCTTCTAGATAGCGCACTGGGGATGTTGCATAGCAACAGTCTGAATCTGGCTTTGATCACACTCTCTTTTCACTTGAGACGATGGGGATCTATGTGTCACTCATACGGGCACCAGAACTTCCTGTATAATGAAAGTGCATGGATTGTTCTACACAAGTTATTCACAGGGGGGCACCAACTCCTATGACAGATACTACTGGCGATTACATACGCTCCTGTAGCACACATTTGTAATAGAGGAGATGATACTTGATAATCTCTTAGTTTATATAGGAGAATAGTAAGGGGTCATCCTATTAGGTAGAGATGGTACTAGTTCTAGCTGCCCATGTGATGATGTGCTGAGGCATTAGTGGATTGATAATATCTAGGAATAGAATGCAGGGTGAAATCTAATATTGAAGATGGTGAGTACAATAAACACAAAAAGAAGTTCGGAGCTGGATATACAATCCGGTGGGGACTGCACTGATGGGAAGATTGGTTTCTGCTAATGGCCTTCTTTAAATGTTAGAATTCTGGCTACCTGCAGCCGCCCTTGGGGGGAGGGGCTTACTGAAAGGCAATTTATACTACAATAATTAAACTCCATAATGAACCTGTCTTTCGTTGGCGCTTAAGCTCCCCCTAGATGTGGCGCTAGTCAGACAGAATTGTATTATTTAATGGTGGTGGAACCCCCAGAGATCACTTGATATCAGTAGGGGAATGTGGCAGCAAGTGTTTAGTTCCCTGCAATACCTCCACAGGGAAAATGTAGCAATAGACAGTTCTCATTTAAATCAATAGTCTCTTCCGAGAGCTTCTTTGTGCTAGTTTATAGTGGTGACTCCTAAACAGGGGATATACTCTATTAAGTCATAATTCCCCAATAGGGTGTTTGAAAAGGGGTTTATTTTAAACCAGACAATTTCTTTTAGCGAACTATGTGAAATAGCAGTGTGAAGGGAAACAGGGGAGTTGTAGCTCTGCCTCCAATAAAGACATTATAAAATGAATCTAGTACAAATACAGCAGACCTATAACTGCCCATAAATGGCTCTTCTCCCAGGTATACGTGCTAGGGCAGAGGTTTTTTTCCCAGTCCTTATACACGCGGACCATATATCAGCAGATGAGGCTATGACATAACCATACAACCCAATAAGAATAACATGACATGTCTAATATGTATTTCTTTCAGATCTTTTTCCTTATGTGACTTATAGTGAACAATTTTACGTTCTGAATATTGGTTTCTAACACTAGCAAGCATTTAATCACTGAAATATGAAAACAATGTGTGTATTTTAGACCGATAAATATTCTGTTTCTGGAAGTAGATTGGCTTGTCTTCTGACATTGAAAAATGTGTGTATCGCAACAGCAGGCTATGTTGATTTGTAGCGTTAACCAGGCCATCTGGAAACACATACATTTGTCAGCTCGGAGTACAGCTTATTAATCCTTGCCAAAGGGAAGTCTGATAACTAGATGCAAGGGAAATTAAATACTACCCATAGCTGGGAAATCTTGTGCCCATTAGTTACCAGTATGAGCACTTGACGTGTTTAGTAATTGTCTATAGAATAAAGGCAGCAAAGGCTATTTGATGTGATACACATTTCATAGCCTATAGTTCATCGTAGCTTCTGTTCCTTGCACTGAATCTTACAAATGTAAACTTCATATAGCCTCTGTAGTTCCACCAATTTGAAATGCGGCACCAAAGTCTACTGGAGGGCATCAGAATTCTGTATATTTTGGCTGTATTTCTAGAACCGAATTCCCTATATGAGTTTTTATATGCTTGTACATCTTTCAATTGTTGCACTGTTATAGACAAACTGGGTTGATGTACAAAGATTGTAATATTTTAGCTTTTTTGGCTCTTTCATTGATAAACAACATGTTGTATTGATCGTATCAGCCAAAATATTTATTTCTATCTATAGTTTAACGAACAATATTTTATGTAGAAAATATCCTGTAATTTGATGGTTGAACTCTCCTTCCAGCTATTTACCATTAGGCTGGACTATCTTTAGTTCGATTTTTGTAAAATCAAATATTTTCAAAATAGTATTGTACAGTTTTTTTTTATGTGTGTGTGTATATATATATATATGTGTGTGTGTGTGTGTATATGTATATATATACAAAGGATAAACAAGCAGCACCGTTCATCAAAATACGTACAGCCAGGGTGCAAGGTCTCGTTTGGACATACGACCAATGTTCCAAATACCAAGTAAATCCTTTCAAAATACGAGACAGCACACCTTGATAGTGAAAAAAGTGGATTTATTCACCACATGCGACGTTTCAGCCCTACTCCATGGGGCCTTTCTCAAGCATAATGGTTCTAGCTATCCTAATAAGGCCTCATGCACACTTACGTCACCGTTTTCATGGCCGCTTTTGATGGGTCCGTGAACCCATTTTAGCGGCCGTGTGCACTCCGTGTTTCCGTTTCCGTGCGCCCAGCATGGTACTGTCCAGGGTGACCGTACCATGCTCGGCGCGCGGAAAATACAATTTTAATGTAATAAAAAAAAGAATAAAAGAAAAAGTTCATACTTACATTCCTCCTGTCCGGCCTCCAGCGATGAAGTTCAATCCATGTCGCCGCTGCAGCCAATCACAGGCTGCCCCGGCCGCTGCAGCCAATCACAGGCTGCCGATGCAGCCAATCACAGGCTGCCGATGCAGCCAATCACAGGCTGCCGCGTCACAAAAGAAGGTCGGACTGGAGGAAGAAGAGGGACTCGTCACCAAGACAACGACCGGGTACGTATGAAATGCTTTTTATTTTATTTTTAATCAGCAGCCTCTTTTCTCTATCAGTTATTGATAGAGACAAGTAGCTGCCGATTAGTGTAATATTTTTCTAATGTTTTTCTGCCCGCCCGGCGGTTGCTAGGCAACGGCTCCGTCACACACGGACGGCAGACGGATGCCTTCCGTGTGCCTTCAGTTTTTTTGACGGCCCCATTGACTTGCATGGGCCTCACGGTCACGGAATCCCGGACCAAAGTAGGACATGCTCTACTTTGGATCGGAAAGGAGCAATGGACCGTCAAAAAAACTGAAGTGTGCATGGCCCCATTGAAATGAATGGGTTCAGGGTGCTATCAGTGACAAAAACGGATAGCACCCTGAAGGAAAAAACTGAAGTGGGCATGATGCCTTATGATTTTGTTTCCTAACCAAAAAAAGGTAGATTCACTTTGGTAAACATTTCCCTAATATTAGAGGGAATCACAATTCACTTATACCTTGCAAATCTGGAAACGGGGGTGGCAATAGGAGAAATAGAGTGTAAAAAAAAAAAGTGCTCATTGTTTACAATGTTGATATAGCACAGTCTTTATGTATTTGTATGTTACAATGAAGGTTCTTAAAGGGGTTGTCTGCTTTAGATAATCCCTACTTGTTAGGAGGAAGCCTAAGTTCACACGGTTTACAAAAGGTCGCGTAAAAAAACGCGCCGTGGAAATCATTGAAATCAATGGGTGGATGTTTGGAGGCATTCTGCCCCCATATTTTCAGCTGTTTTTTCGGGGCGTTTATGGCCCATAAAACGTCTGAAAATAGGCGGTGTGAACATACACTGAGTTAGTGTTCAATTTCCGAGCACCACCGACAATACGGGGAAAATTAAGCATCGATGGATTGTCTGTGTAATACAGGATACGACGGGTCCTCTAGAGTGAGAGATACTCTTGTAACTCCTCTCCATTCTAGCCAAGAGATGAGAGTCCTGAACAGAGGACCCATTTATTAGCTCAGAATTGAGTACTTGAATTCCCTAATATGGCTTTTCTATACTGACCAACCCCTTTAAAAAGAAAATGGATATTCCTATGCACATTAGATTTCATGATACTGAACCTCTGGAGGTGTAAAGGGACTGCAGAGAATAAGTACTAGTCCATGACTGTAAGCAGATATCAAAGATTGTACTGTAGTTAAATAGCGAATTTCTGGCTTATAGTATAGAAGAATCTGATGTGTCATTTGATGGAATGTCTTTTTACATTCTTTGTAGTGTTTTGCACGTTGTGCCTTTGTTGTTGAGCAGATCAAATTGTTTTGATGTATGAAACGGATTTATGTTGTGTAATAAAGTGACAAGGTCTGAGGACTGCACAAACTTCTGTGACAGGCAAATCATCCTGATTCACCGTAGATCACCGCAGCGCCAGTCAAGCGCACCACTATCATTAATTCATTGTGCTCCCAGGAATTACTGCCCTATTTATCAATCACACAACGTTCGTTATGTGGAGAAAAGCACTTTGAGATATTTTCAGAACATGAAATCCATGGCTTGTACTTCATGCTGCAATGGATATGTGGTGGTCAACCTGACAGAACAGTCCCTGCTTTCAGTACATACAGTCCTGCTTACTGAAACACACACTGCATTACAAGCAATATACAGCAGGCCATTAAAAGTCTCATCTGGTAGCCAGATTTCAATATGCCATTTTATTTTTTTTATATCCAATGTTCCTATAATATATAAACTCCCCTTGACTTGGCTACTTTGTTCCATTTTAGGTTTTGATCAGAAGTTCATTAGAAGTAACATGTTTTAATACAATATATATCCCAGTACTTTTATAAAACAATATCTGGTTGTCACAGCATTGCTTTGGTTATTACCACCCATAAATACTAATATATAAATGTATTTGTAACTTTTCTACAAAAATGTGTCTAATCTGCTGTCATTTATTAACTATTTGTGCCAGAATTTAGTTATTAGACATCCGTTTGTAAAAATGGGCGTGGCTTATTGCTTAACCAGGATTTAGACACCTTTATGAAATAAAACGTTTAAAAAAAAATGGCACAAAAAGAGTTGCGTCTCTAATCCACACAGACCCTTGCAAAGAAAGAGTGACACAATCTTAGCTAGTGTGAAAGGTAATGTCCGTGATGTATAAGGTGGTAGATTCATCAAAAGGGACAAGTGCAGTCACATATTTTTCGCAACCTAAAACCGTCTCACTTAGACTTCGGCTAAAATGTTGCCACTTTTGATAAACGTGTGCCTTATCTTTGATCTGACAGCTTGATTGCCATTGATGCAAATTTCACTACACATCCAATGTTTACACCCAATGTTATTTAGGGGGTTTGTTTATATATTTTTTAGATATCCCAATAATCAAGGCATTGTTACTTTTGTTATATTTTTGCAAATTAACTTGTCCTAGGATTTTCATATACTTTTTAGTCTTTTTGATATTTTCTGCCTTCGGTTTTACATTGATTAAAGTGTTCTGACATTTTATGTTTTCCTCTTTGTCTTTTGCAAACTGTGTTGCTAATAAAGTTGCTCTGGTTATGATGAGAACTGTATGTTGATTGACTGAATACCAGCGAGTCCATGTGTGTCTTTCATTTAGGTGATGTGTAGGATATTCCGAGTTACGTAACTTTTAGCTCCAAAGTGTTCCTGACACAGCATAGACATAAAGTATAGGCACCCACGGAAACAACGAGGGTCACCGCTACAAAACCTAATACATTTGTATCCATAGACAAAAAAGAAAAGGATTTTTATTGAAAGCAGAAAATCCTTTTATAGCGCTTTAACAAAACGTCTTCTCGAATTCTCCTTGGATACTAGGTGCTCGTAAAACTGTAGATTTGGTAGGTTTTTATGATAATGCGGTACAGAGATTGTTGAAGTAAGTTTGGAAATGTATGAGAAATGTTTTTGTCCCTCTTTGGATATTCAGAATGCTTAGAGATATGGCAAACCTGATTTTAGACTAAACATTTATTCAGTGGACTGGAAACTGCAGTTGAAGTTTGAGATGCTTTGCAAATACTGAGGTGCAGTTTTTCGCCCGGAATGTCTGCTGCTGAAAACTGCAACATTTGGCTGCAGCAGCGATCACATGGGATGAAACGTTATCCCAGTAGGCCGGCCTAAAGGAAGAAACACAGACATCTGGGTAAGTATAAGATTTTTTTTTTTTTAATTTTCTGAGTTGCGTTTTTTTTTTTTTTTGCAGTGGAATCGCTGCGATTTCACCGCAAAAAAAACACAACTGATATTTGTTGGGGGTTTTACCACCCCATTAAATTCAATGGGGAAAACCCGCAACAAATAAGCAGCGTTTACGCAAATACAATTAACGTGCTGCGGAATAAAATTCCACACCACAGGTCAATTTCGGAGCGTTTTTTCCTGCTACTGTATTATGCTGTGGATTTTCCGCAACAAATTCTGTTGCGGAAAATCCGCAGTATTTACACAACATGTGAACTGACCCTATGTTTTACTTTTCTACAGCCTCTTTCTATTGCCTCCATGAATCAAAACCGATCTGTGTCCCATCTCTAAATGAATTGGTTGAAGATAGATTATTCTGTTTTTTAGGTGCATTCTGGAAACTATTATGGAATTACTTTATGTGCAATTTGTAACCTTGGTGCTACTCTGTGTATTTGGAGCTGTTATTCATAATTTTAAAGTATTTTTTTCATCTTTTTTAAATGAATAAAGCAATTGCTACATTTTAATACATTTAATACATATCTTAATCTTTGGTTGCTTTTCAGAAACACAGTGGAAACCTGAAAACCCTCAAACCTGTGAAGCTTGATGGAGAGGTAAGTCAGTATTCCAGACACTAAGTATTACAAACTAGGGTTGTGGGAAGAAGAGGTTGACTCACCCTTTTTCCCAAATCCCAAAGGGAAAGGACGATGGGGGACACAAAATGAATACTTCCAGAGAAATATAGGAGCATATTTTTTTGTTTTTCCCTTTGGATTGTAATATAAAAAAAAACATTGCCAGGGAATGTTAAGTTATGTTTGTATTAAAGGGCGTTTCCACTTTCTGACAACTGATGACCTATCCACTGAATAGGTCATCAGTATATGGTCGGTGCGTGTCCGACCCCGGACCCCCGCACCACTCCGGCTGCCTCCATGCACTGGATATTTGGAACGGTATGCAGTAGTTGGAGCCGGAAGCAGATGGCTCCGACCACTGCAAAGCGGCCATTCGGCAGAACTGCAGTTCTGCTCCTATCTACTTGAATAGGAGAAAAACCATCTGCTTCCAGCAACATCGTCGGGTGCCCGGAGTAGCGGATTGGTGCGGGATCCAGGTGTCTGACACGCACCGATCATATACTGATGACCTATCTGGTGGATAGGTCATCAGTTGTCAGAACGTGGAAAACCCCTTTAAAAATGTTGGTATCCCTTTGATTTCCAACAAAATAGAAGTAAAATCAAAAATATACAAAACTGAATGTGCACTTATGTCATAGTCCGTAGGAATCCGTTTCCTAAGAGCGATTTATTTTCACGGGTGAATTTGTGACTAATTGCCTCTGTAATCCCACCACCTTGAAATGTATTTGAAGGTGGCAATATATCCAGACCTTCAAAATAGAATGTGTAACCCTTCTCCTTAAGATCACATCACTTACGATGTTACAACATTACTTACTCCGCTCCCTCCGTGGTAGAACATACTCCATAACACGCAACCTGGGGGAAATAGTTTAATGGACACATTAGATGTTCAATTCCTGTAGGAATGGAGTATTTAGATGTCCAGGTTTCATTGCATCATTTCCAGTTATACAGCCAACTTTTTTTTATCCGAGGCATATGATAAGATAAAGTTAGATCTTCCTGACTGCACAGCACTTTAACAAAATGAATGTACCTATTTCTTACAGGAACAGGCAAAAATTTCTAAGCTAGGATTAGAGCTGCGTCTACTTACCTCCGATGTGGATTCCGAAGCCGAAAAATGGGAGGATGAAGAGAATGAGCTGGTTAGGCATGGGCAGACCATGTCCAGCATGGCTTACACAATGTACTTATTTACAAGGTACGCATACATAGCACTTTAACCTTTGTACACGAATATCATCCAACATCCATCTGGGTGTGACTAATTTGGGCATTTTAAAGAATACCGATCATTCTAAAAATAAATCCCAATCTTTTCTTAGGCAGTAGACGTGTATTATATGTAGTGCAGCCAGAAATATGCCTAACCTGCATATTTTTGGTCTTTTACCTTCCCTGTTCAGATTTTGAAAATACATTTAGTCTCTCCGTACCTGCTGTGCCTGAGAGGGCAGACAACCTAAAAAATATAAATATCAGAGAAGACATACAGGAATTCCAATATTTTATGTGTTCAGTGCAGAAAGAGATAATCCACAATCTCTTCAAAACCTTTTTTTATACATCCAGTACCAGAACGCTGACCATAGTATTTTTACTTCGTGTGCTGCTGCAGCTACGCAATATAATGGAACACAGGACTTCTGTGCTGCAGCAGACACTCAGGATCTACGGACCCAAGGTTTTTGTTTTTTTCCAGCCCTCTTCCCATCGCTGCAACCGTGATATGTTGACCATACTAACGTCATAAGTGCCACCAGTGATTGGCTACCAGTCACTAAAATAAATACTAACAGGTGACCAGGGAACAGTTGTTGCTGGAGCAGCGGAGGATTTCAAAGTAAATTGTCTCTTCTCTTTTAAAAAGGACCCATCACCCTACATAGGGTACCTGTTTTATTAGAAAAATCAATAGTTCTTCAATAAAGTAATATTTTTCTAAATACATGTAATTAACCTGCGACTTCCAACCACCCCCCACTGAAGCCTACAATCCCAGAAGGCGAGATCTCACAATGTGTCGATAAAAGCGCTATCTACTCTATTAATACAGCAGTCATCATTCGGTTACTGTTAGAGAGGTAAGCATTAGTACAGTAGATAGAGCTCTTTTAGACAGAATGGGAGATCTCGCGATAATCAGCGAGATCTCGCATTCTGAGTAGACTTCCGTGGGGGGTGGTGGGAAGTCGCAGGGGATGCTGAGAGCGCCTAATTGGATTGCTCAGAACCTCCTGCGGGGAGTCAGGACATTTGCATACTGAAAGCACATGTTATACAGAGGTATTTTTCCATTTGTTTTAAAGGGTAACTCTACGTTCAACAAACTTCTGACATATCATAGTGACATGTCAGAATCGCTGGGGGTCTGAGCACGGAGACTCCCACCGATCGTTAAAACGAAGCAGCAGAAGCGCTCGTTTGAGCGCTGAGCCGCTTCCTTCCTGTTTGGCTTTTCTCGGAATAGCCAAGCAGTTAGTGTACGGACACAATAGAAAGCCGAACAGAAACGAAACGGCTCAGCGCTCACCCGAGCCCTTCTGCCACTTTGTTTTGGCCATGGGTGGGGGTCTCCGTGCTCAGACCCCCAGCGATCGGAACTTCTGACATGTTACTATGCCATGTCAGAAGTTTGAACGTTTAGTTACCCTTTAATTACATGCATTCATAAAATGTTACTTTCGTAACCGGTCCTTGATAGGTCCTCTTTAACACTCATACAGTTCGAAAAATATTTTTTACAGGGCTGGTAAACTTTTTTAACTTCTTCACTGCTGCTGATAAGATCGGAATTCTTCAATCTCGAAAGATCTCACACTTTTCCATTTTTTCTGGCTCACTTCCCTTGTCAGGACTCAAATATTATGCAGAGATGCACTATACTTTCAGGAATAATTATGCCAGTATATTATATTTAACAAAAAAAAATAATCCCCTAGTAGGACTAAAGAAGATTTAACCCCTTAACGATGAGTGGCGGATATATCCGTCACAAGCAGGTGCTAGTTCCTGCAAATTCACTGAAGTGATATATGAGTAAAATGTATAACTTTTATTTCATAACTCTCTAAAAACAGGGGTACAATCACCACTGTGAAGAGCCCAACCGTAGGTATTAAAAACGTATTAAACAAATACTCCAAGTCCTGATTCATTTGTGAACCCTCTATGACTGGGTATATTATAAAGATACCAATATGGAATCAGCGTTTAAACATTGGTGTAACAGTGGTTTAGACCCTAAAACACACCGGAGCCTGCGATAACCGCACCTAAATCTCCTGATGCTAATGTACACAACGATGCCACTGTCCCCTACGCTAAAATCCCTTGCTTAACCCGACCCTACGCGTTTCTATATTTATCATCATCAGGGGTCTGTAGCTTGGTCACTCTGGCCAGGATGCCAGCGATATTTCTTCAGCAGCAGATATTCTACTGCACAACACGGAAGCATGCACGCATAGATGTCAGCGGCATGCTTCACTACGGGACTCTGAGTTACTATAACTAGATACTCCTCCCCCTGGCCTCGGCGGCATACTTCGAACCAGCCAATCACACCAGCCCACCACATTCGTGACGTCCGACCATGTGACTCCCGGCCGTCAGCTGACATACCCGGAAGCAACATTTTGTGTTAGAGAGGAATGTATTTATCTTTGAAGACCGCATCTTTCACCAACAACGTGGCACAGCAATGGGGAGTTCTACTGCTCCCACCTATGCAAATTTGTTTCTTGGCTGGCGGGAAGAGACAGTAGTGTTTGGGGATAAATTTGCTAAGTGGACTTCATCAATAGGTATCTGGATTAGATATATTGATGACGTGTTGTTGCTTTGGAATTCCACAGTGGAGGAATTCAATACCTATGTGGCAGCCCTTAATGTAAACGACCTAGGGCTAAGGTTCACATGTGAAATCAGTGATCAGGAATTATCTTTTCTAGATCTTAAAATTATCAAAACTAAGGAAGGCGCAATACGTACCAAAGTACACCGAAAGGAGACAGCAACTAATAGTTTCCTTCAATGGAACAGTTGTCACCCTTATCCCCTTAAACGAGGGATCCCCAGAGGCCAATTCATGAGAGTACGCCGGAACTGTAGCTCGATGGATGATTTTGAGATACAGGCACATGACCTCGCAAATAGATTGAAGGAGAGAGGATTCCCTAAGGGGGTAATTAGAAAGGCCTATGAGGGAGCGAGGGATGCAGACAGGCAGAGTCTTTTAGTCCCTAGACAACGTAAAGAGGAAAGGGTCACGAGACTCATAGGCACTTATGACTCCAAACAATCTGAGATCATGGAAATACTAAAAAGATACTGGCGTATTTTGGGTGCTGATGTGGACTTGGCGGATCAGATAACACAATGGCCTTCAGTCACGTTCCGTAGAGGTAAAAACATTAGGGATAGGGTGATGCAGAGTTGTTTTGACCCTATAATACAACAAGGAACTTGGTTGGACAGGCAGATACCGGGCACACACAGATGTGGCAGTTGTAAAGCTTGTGATTTTATCCAAAGTGGGAAAAAATTCAAAAGTGTCACCACTAAGGTTGAGTATGACATTCGAGACTTCGTGAACTGCAAAACAGCTGGGGTGGTCTACCTAATAACATGTCCATGCCCACTGAATTATGTGGGCAAAACGGTGCGGCAGTTTCGGCGCCGGATTAGGGAACATGTTGGAGATGTTACAAATTCGAGAGATACTCCCATATCAAAACATGTACATGCAAAACATCAAGGCCGGGCAGACTGTTTAAAATTTCAGGCGATTGAATTAGTACGTCCTCCTAAACGGGGAGGGGACTGGGACTATTTCATTCTGCGCAAAGAGGCCCAATGGATCTATAGACGGGCCTGTGTACAGCCTGAAGGTTTAAATGATCAAACAAATTATACCTGTTTTATTTAAATATAAAATTCATTTGAATATATATTGTGATGTTGGTTTTCTAGGTAGGTGTATGGTCATTAAATCCTGGTCCTAGTATAGCTAAATTGCAGCAAGTCATTCAATAGTAACAGGCATGGTAGATCTGTCCAGGAGGGTTTTCAAAGTCCAAAGTGTGGCAGACATTAATATTGCTTATTCATTCATACAATATGTATTTCCAGGGAAGGTGCTTCAATTGTGGCAGTCCAGTTGCGGTTTTGAACTGATCCGCAATATGTATCCAACCTGTTATTGTTATACTCTATCTTTCATTAGAAGGAACTTTTGTGCAGCGAATAGATACTTCTACAGACTTCCATTGAGTCTGCACGTTCTTTGGCGTTGACAGTGTTGCTTCCGGGTATGTCAGCTGACGGCCGGGAGTCACATGGTCGGACATCACGAATGTGGTGGGCTGGTGTGATTGGCTGGTTCGAAGTATGCCGCCGAGGCCAGGTGGAGGAGTATCTAGTTATAGCAACTCAGAGTCCCGTAGTGAAGCATGCCGCTGACATCTATGCTTCCATGTTGTGCAGTAGAATATCTGCTGCTGAAGAAATATCGCTGGCATCCTGGCCAGAGTGACCAAGCTACAGACCCCTGATGATAAGTATAGAAACGCGTAGGGTCGGGTTAAGCAAGGGATTTTAGCGTAGGGGACAGTGGCATCGTTGTGTACCTTAGCATCAGGAGATTTAGGTGCGGTTATCGCAGGCTCCGGTGTGTTTTAGGGTCTAAACCACTGTTACACCAATGTTTAAACGCTGATTCCATATTGGTATCTTTATAATATACCCAGTCATAGAGGGTTCACAAATGAATCAGGACTTGGAGTATTTGTTTAATACGTTTTTAATACACACGGTTGGGCTCTTCACAGTGGTGATTGTACCCCTGTTTTTAGAGAGTTATGAAATAAAAGTTATACATTTTACTCATATATCACAGTGAATTTACAAATTTTCATATTTTGTGGGAGCACAATATATATCGCTTAAATACAGTGAATTGCTAGTTCCTGCAAAGCAACCGATATATCCGTCACTCTGATCGCGTGGGTACTGCCAGTGTACCCACGCGATCAGCGGCAGGAGCACGGCTGTTATACAAAGCCTGGCTCCTGCCCCAACTGCCAGAATCTAAGCACGCTCCGATTCTGGCAGTTTAACACATTAGATGCCGCTGTTAATAGCGGCAGAGGCATCTAATGTGTTTGACAGAGGGAGGGAACTCCCTCTGTCACCCCATCGGCACCCCCGCAAAGAAATCGCAGGGCGCAGTTGGGTTTCCATGGCAGCCGGGGGCCTATCAAAGGCCCCCAGGTCTGCCTTCAGCAACTGCCTATTAGATTGCCTGTCAGTGTAAAACAGTAATGCTTTGGTATACTAAGTATACCAAATCATTATATGAGCGATCAGCAGATCGCATGGTGAAGTCCCCCTAGTGGGACAAAAAAAAAGTAAAACGGTTAAATAAAGTTTATGAAAAAAATAAAGCAAAATTCAACACTGAGGAGGATAGACAATCTTGAGCGAAGCATGCTGCTCGCGGAGCATGCAGTTAGTGGGTTAGAACTGGAGGGTGAAGACATGGGTGAGCAGGATCAGGTAAGTAGCTGGGTTAATGTAGTTAGGGGCAGTAGAAAGGGGTCAAAGAAAAGGAAGGCCGATCCGGTTTCTGACATTCCAACCAAAATTGCCAAGTTGGGTGATGATGCGAGGGTGTCGGTCTCAGAAATGGCAGCCCTAGTGGATACTGATCTCCCTAACAGCCGGGAGAACAGCCCAGCTAGTAGTCGGCGGGATGGTAATGCAGGTAAGCCAAGACAATTGATAGTCGTAGGGGATTCTATAATCAGGAAGACGGATAGAATAATTTGTCGCCAAGACCACCTCAACCGAATGGTTTGCTGTCTCCCTGGTGCCAGGGTTCGGCATGTGGTGGAACGGGTGGACAAATTGCTGGGAGGGGCTGGTGATAATCCAGCTGTCGTGGTCCATGTCGGTACCAACGACAGAATAAATGGTAGGTGGAGGAGCGTTAAGAATAATTTTAAAGAACTAGTCTACAAGCTGAAGGGAAGGACCTCCAAGGTTGTATTCTCAGGAATACTGCCTGTGCCATGCGCATCACAGGAAAGACAGCGGGAGCTCAGGGAGTTAAATGCATGGCTTAAGGCTTGGTGTAGAGGAGAAGGCTTTGGGTTCCTAGAGCACTGGGCTGACTTTTCATTGGGGTACAAACTGTATTCTGCAGATGATTTGCACCTAAATGGAAGGGGGTCCGCTGTGCTGGGGGAGAGAATTCTAGCTGGGGTGGCGGAGTATTTAAACTAGGGCTGAGGAGGGAGGTCAGTGTAGAAAAAAAAGGGGTAGCCAGGTTAGAGAGGGGTCAGACTATATTGGTGGGGGGAGAAACAGAATGTGGGGAGAGGACTAGGCAACAAGATAAGGAGATCCTTTCGTTACAGAACAGCAGTGTAAAAAAAAAAAAAAATGCCCAAATAATGTCAAATCACATTTCTGATAAAAGTGAAAAACTGACAGGCAAGTTAAAGTGTATGTTCACAAATGCCAGAAGTCTAGCAAGCAAAATGGGGGAGCTGGAGGCCCTGATACTGGAAGAAAATATAGATATAGTTGGTGTTGCTGAAACATGGCTGGACTCTTCACATGACTGGGCTGTAAATCTACAGGGTTTTACACTGTTTCGGAAAGACAGGACAAATAGGAAAGGTGGTGGTGTATGTCTGTATGTGAGAAATTATATGAAGGCGAGTGTGAAAGAGACAATAGTGGGTGAAGATTGTGAGGAGGTTGAAACCTTGTGGGTGGAACTAGAAAGGGAGGTAAACACTGAAAAAATTACTTTTGGTGTAATCTATAGACCCCCCAATATAACTGAGGAGATGGAAGGTCAGCTATATAAACAGATGGAGCGGGCTGCACAGGCGGGTACTGTCGTGATAATGGGAGATTTTAATTTCCGGGATATTAATTGGTGTCATGGTTCAGCTTCAACTGCAATGGGGAGACATTTCCTCAACCTGTTGCAGGAAAATTTTATGGGCCAGTTTGTGGAAGACCCGACTAGAGGTGAAGCTCTGTTGGATCTGGTCATTTCTAATAATGCAGATCTTGTTGGGAATGTCAATGTTCGTGAAAACCTCGGTAACAGTGATCACAATATAGTTACATTTAACCTATACTGTAAAAAACAAACGCAGGCTGGGAGGGCAAAAACATTTAATTTTAAGAAAGCCAAATTCCCCAGGATGAGGGCTGCAATTCAGGATATGGACTGGGAAGAACTAATGTCAAATAATGGGACAAATGATAAATGGGAGATTTTCAAATCTACTTTGAGTTATTATAGTGCAAAATTTATTCCTATAGGTAACAAGTATAAACGACTCAAATTAAACCCCACATGGCTTACACCTTCTGTGAAAGGGGCAATACATGACAAAAAAAGGGCATTTAAAAAATACAAATCTAAGGGTACATCTGCAGCCTTTGTAAAATATAAAGAGCTTAATAAAATCTGTAAAAATATGATAAAATTAGCAAAAATACTAGATAATGGTAATGGGGAGTTGGTCACAGGGGATCAAGAGAAGGCAGAGTTACTAAATGGGTTCTTCAGCTCCGTATATACAACAGAAGAAAGAGCAGCTGATGTAGCCGGTGCCAGTGCTGTTAATATATCAGTTGATATACTGAATTGGATGAATGTTGATATGGTCCAAGCTAAATTAAATAAAATAAATGTGCACAAGGCCCCGGGACCAGATGGGTTACACCCTAGAATTCTTAAAGAGCTTAGTTCAGTTATTTCTGTCCCCCTTTTCATAATATTCAGAGAATCTCTAGTGACTGGTATAGTGCCAAGGGACTGGCGCAGGGCAAATGTGGTGCCTATTTTCAAAAAGGGCTCTAGGTCTTCCCCGGGTAATTATAGACCAGTAAGCTTAACATCCATCGTGGGGAAAATGTTTGAGGGGCTATTGAGAGACTATATACAGGATTATGTGACAATAAATAGCATTATAAGTGACAGCCAGCATGGTTTTACTAAGGACAGAAGTTGTCAAACTAACCTAATCTGTTTTTATGAAGAGGTGAGCAGAAGCCTAGACAAGGGCCGCGGTGGATTTAGTGTTTTTGGACTTTGCAAAGGCATTTGACACTGTCCCCCATAGACGCCTAATGGGTAAATTAAGGACTATAGGTTTAGAAAATATAGTTTGTAATTGGATTGAGAATTGGCTCAAGGACTGTATCCAGAGAGTTGTGGTCAATGATTCCTACTCTGAATGGTCCCCGGTAATAAGTGGTGTACCCCAGGGTTCTGTGCTGGGACCACTATTATTCAACTTATTTATTAATGATATAGAGGATGGGATTAATAGCACGATTTCTATTTTTGCAGATGACACCAAGCTATGTAATATAGTTCAGACTATGGAAGATGTTCATGAATTGCAAGCGGATTTAAACAAACTAAGTGTTTGGGCGTCCACTTGGCAGATGAAGTTTAATGTAGATTAGGGATGTCACGATACCAGAATTTGGACTTCGATACCGATACTTCGTTTAGTATTGCGATTTCGATACCAATTTCGATACTTTTGCCAACAGTAATAAAAAAAATCAATTCTTCCGTTTTCTGATGTGAGGCGCGAGGTGTGATGAATTTTGAATGCGCCTCACATTAATAGTAATTAATCCCATCATGTTTCTCAGTCATAATGGGTTAATGTGCGAGGTACATGATGGGGTTAATTACTATTAATGTGAGGAACATGGAGGGTAAATTCATCGCACCTCCTGCCTCACAATAATAAGTGAATGAAACCCGTGTTTATTTCATTTTTTTTACAGCGTACACGTCATAAATGATGCAGAAAAATTGTTGTGCGCGCCATTACTGAATGTGTGAATATTTTATGTATTGAGACTTATTTTAATGTTTATTGTAAAAAAGGTGAATGTGTATTTTTTTTAATTTTAACAATACTTTGTTTTTAAACTTCAATGTACTGACATATATCAGATATATGCCAGTACATTAGCCTGTGGACAGATAGCATACAGGCAGTTGTTAGGACATACCTCAGTATGCCCTAACAACATGAAATATGGTAGGACAGCCCTGGGGTCCGTCAATAGACCCTGGGCTGTCTGCCCATATATGGTATGGCCCTCGATCGCGTCACAAGAATTCCCTGTGACGCGATCCAGGGGCATCCCCCCTGCTCACTTTCCCCTGAATGCTGCAGTCAGCTGTGATCGCAGCATTCAGGGGAATAACGGCGGAGATGAGAGGCTTCACTGATCTCCGCCGTTATAGAGCGGGGCTGCGGCTGTGTAATACAGCCATTGCCCCGCTCCTGACAGGAAGTGCGCGCGCTTTCAGGATGAGGAGGTGCGGCCGGCGCTGCACTAATACGCGGCGGTTCAGGCACTGAACACAGAACATGGGGGTGTTTTGCAGCGCGCCCGCCATGTTCGGTCTTCAGTGCCGCCGCTCATAAGTACAGCGCTGGCCACATCGCATCATCCTGACCGTGCGCACTTATCATGACTCAGGAGCGGGGCTGTGGCTGAATTACACAGCCGCAGCCGCGCTCCCATACATTCATGTATTACTATACTGAGCTGTGCGGCTGCGCAGCTCAGTATCGAAATACAGGAAATAGCGGTATCGAACCGTTTAGGGATGCAAAGTATCGAAACAGTATCGAAGTTTCGATGCACCGTGCATCCCTAATGTAGATAAATGTAAAGTTATGCATCTGGGTACCAACAACCTGCATGCATCATATGTCCTAGGGGGCGCTACACTGGCGGATTCACTTGTTGAGAAGGATCTGGGTGTACTTGTAAATCATAAACTCAATAACAGCATGCAGTGTCAATCAGCTGCTTCAAAGGCCAGCAGGATATTGTCGTGTATTAAAAGAGGCATGGACTCACGGGACAGGGATGTAATATTGCCACTTTACAAAGCATTAGTGAGGCCTCATCTAGAATATGCAGTTCAGTTCTGGGCTCCAGTTCATAGAAAGGATGCCCTGGAGTTAGAGAAAATACAAAGAAGAGCAACGAAGCTAATTAGGGGCATGGAGAATTTAAGTTATGAGGAAAGATTAAAGGAATTAAACCTATTTAGTCTTGAAAAAAGACGACTAAGGGGGGACATGATTAATTTATATAAATATATTAATGGCACATACAAAAAATATGGTGAAATCCTGTTCCATGTAAAACCCCCTCAAAAAACAAGGGGGCACTCCCTCTGTCTGGAGAAAAAAAAGGTTCAATCTGCAGAGGCGACAAGCCTTCTTTACTGTGAGAACTGTGAATCTATGGAATAGCCTACCGCAGGAGCTGGTCACATCAGGGACAGTAGATGGCTTTAAAAAAGGGTTAGATCATTTCCTAGAACAAAAAAATATTAGCTCCTATGTGTAGAAATTTTTCCTTCCCTTTTCCCATCCCTTGGTTGAACTTGATGGACATGTGTCTTTTTTCAGCCGTACTAACTATGTAACTATGTAATTACAGTAAAAATTAAATGAAACCACTTTTTTCCCCAAAAAGTGGTTTTATTTAGTAAAAGTGTAAAAAAAAAATAATAATATACACATATATGGTATCGCCGTGATAGTAACAACTGAAGCAATAAAGTTAACACATTACTTGAACCGCCGGGTGAACGGTGTAAAACAAAAAAACGCAAAAACCCACGGCAGAATAACTTTTTTTTTTTTCTCCCATTCCCCCACATGAAAAATAAAAGTTAATCAATAAGTCCCATGTACCCCAAAATACTACCAATGTAAACGACACCTTGTCCCACAAAAAACAAGCCCACATGGTACATTGACGGAAAAATAAAGTTATGGCTCTTGGAATGCGGCGATGCAAAAACAAGTATTTTTTTCAAAGAAGGGTTTTTATTTTGCAAACATAGGAAACCATAAAACCTTTACACATTTGGTATCCCCATAATCGTGCCGACCTATAGAATAAGTTAACATGTTATTTATGCCGCATTGTGAATATAGTAAATTTATAACGCGAAAATCAATGCCGGAATAGCGGCTTATTTTCAATTCCTTCCTAAAATAAAGTTAATAAAAGTTAATCAATATATTATAAGCATCTAAAAAGGGTGCAATTACAAAATACAACTCGTCCCGCGAAAAACAAGCCCTTATATGGCTATGTCGGCGGAATAAAAAAGAGTTACGACTCTTAGAATGCGACAAAAAATAAACTTTGGTCATTAACGTGCAAAAAGACCTGGTCATTATGGGGTTAAAGACTAAATAAACAACACAAAATAGGAAACACATCTTTCTTTGGCATCTCCATAATCCCTATAAAGTTATACAAAAAAATATATATATATTTGGCACCTGTATGTCGGTCTGTGAAC